>NC_084584.2:22707500-23007500 GCF_033978685.3 Nerophis lumbriciformis | reverse complement strand
CTGGTTTAGAAAGTTTACGTTAAATTCTTCTGTTTGAGTGCCTTTTTCACCTAAAAAGTGGAGCAAAGCAGTTATCTCTGGGGACACACATTGCTATTAGGGTATCATGCATACCTGTTGTGTTGCATATTAGTGGGAACTGCACTTTTTTTTTTTGCCTACCGTTCACAATCATTATGCAAGACACAGAAGGATAAAAAAAGACAACATTCTAAATATTAAATAAACAAAAATAAACGTCCGCTTATAGCAGAGCCAATGGGAAATTCACTATTTTGTCCATAAATAACCATTCAAAAACCGCCAACCATACCCGGTTTACATATCGTGACTTGAATATTAACCAAGTATTAGTGATATTGTCATTATAAGCGCTAACGTAGACAAACTATTTTTAGCGGCACAGTGATCACCTATATAGATAGATAGATAGATAGGTCTTTATTGTCATTGCACAAGTACAACACAACTTTGTTTTCAGCACAAACCCGTTCAAGATTAGACAAACAAACAGTGTACAGGGTTACAGAACAGGAACGCTGATGGGTTGCCACAAGGCGCCCCGTAAAAGATGGGGGAAAAGGTAAAACGCTGGGGGAAGGATGAGTAAAAAAATACAATCTAGACTGGGCTCCTAAGGGGGCCCAGTCTGGAGTGGGGAAAAAACCTCCTTAGCAAAGCACATATACATATTACAACTAGGGATGTCCGATAACGGCTTTTTGCCGATATCCGATATTCCGATATTGTCCAACTCTTTAATTAACCGATACCGATATCAACCGATACCGATATCAACCAATATATACAGTCTTGGAATTAACACATTATTATGCCTAATTTGGACAACCAGGTATGGTGAAGATAAAGTACTTTTTTTGTAAATTAATTAAATAAAATAAGATAAATACATTAAAAACATTTTCTTGAATAAAAAAGAAAGTAAAACAATATAGAAACAGTTACATAGAAACTAGTAATGAATGAAAATGAGTAAAATTAACTGTTAAAGGTTAGTACTATTAGTGGACCAGCAGCACGCACAATCATGTGTGCTTACGGACTGTATCCCTTGCAGACTGTATTGATATATATTGATATATAATGTAGGAACCAGAATATTAATAACAGAAAGAAACAACCCTTTTATGTGAATGAGTGTAAATGGGGGAGGAAGGTTTTTTGGGTTGGTGCACTAATTGTAAGTGTATCTTGTGTTTTTTATGTTGATTTAATAAAAAAAAAAACGATACCGATAATAAAAAAAACGATACCGATAATTTCCGATATTACATTTTAACGCATTTATCGGCCGATGATATCGGCAGGCCGATATTATCGGACATCTCTAATTACAACGTACATCTCGAGATATCTAGCAACAGAGGGGAGGGAGTGCGGGGTAATGGTGGTAGGCCGCAGCTCTCAGGCGCTGCCCATCCTTCCATCACCCCTATGGGATTTGCGTCGAGGGCGTTGGGTTGGGGGGGTGTATGTGTGGCGTATATTTTTGTGGTTGCATGTTGTTTGTGTGTAAGCCTACAGTATGTCACTGTTCCGCGGCCTTGATTCTTGTGCATCCGATAAGTCCAAAGTCAACGACAACAGGTGTGTGTCCATGAGAGACCAGAAGGGAGTTTGTTGTGTTTTCGCCGCACTGTCCTTCGGGAGAGTCTCGAAGCCAGGGAAGTTAGAATGTTTTGTATGCGAGTGAAAATAAAAATTTGCTTTTCACTCTAAATTGTCTATGACTGGTCCTCAAAAATCCTGCGAGGCAGACAGTCCAATGTGATCCAAATCACAAGAGTGTCCACAGTTCTTCCCGCATCCTCCAATCATTCGTGGCAGCTTTGGGGTACTTTGAAGACTGCCAGCAACTTCCAATTTGTGGACAAACCAGAGCAACACTTACTCCAATCAGCGGATGTCCTGTTGTCATAATTCCGAATAGGTAGATATCTCCACGTCCTCGACAGAAAAGGGTCGCCAGGCACGCGACACTCCTTCTTCTCCCAAGAGTCCGTCGCGTGTCCAGCAACGACTGCTCCGTCACGACACACAGGTTCCCCCAAACCCAATATATTTTCAATTTCGTTGAGGCCAGTTAAATAGTTCCAATGTTTAGATTTGGAGAGCAGTGCAAAAAGAGGCAACAAGAAAGTTAAGACAAGACAAGACAAAGAAGCAAGCAGGAGAGATAAGGGAGAGGGTAGGGGAGCCAATATGTTACTAATTTGGTGAGTGCCAGAGAGAAATGTGCCTATGTTTACATTATCGAGTGTTCTGCTGCCTTCTTGCTCCCTGTAAGTTTACTGTAGATCATAAATCATGCCTCTCACCTGGAAAGTAGATGGCTGAGGACGTATTCCGACAAGTTGGGACTTTTTGACAGCCATTTAGGACCTGGAACTGACGAAAAAAGACACGAAAATTGCTTGTCACATGCAGCAGTGGCGTCCCTCAAGGCTCAATCTTAGGTCTGGTCTTGTTCTCACTGTGTATATGATAGTGTTGGGAGATTTTTGCTAAATGTATGATTTCCTTCCATTGCTTGGCTAATGGCCTATAGCTATATGTCTTCTGTTGTGTCTTTTATGTAAGAGGTTCTTAGACTTTTTGACCCCGAGGTCCAACTTTTCCACTACAAAAGGGCCCAGGGCCCACTTAAATACTGAAGGGGTTGTATTATGATTTTTTTCTAAATTATAAACACTTTTGTGTGGTCTATATAACATGTAATGGTGGTTTTTTTGGTCAACATGTTGCATACATTTTGTTTTACAGACCTTTTTCAACCCCCTTTTTGACTTTATCCCCATTTTGTGGGCCGTCTTATTTACCGTATTTTTCGGATTATAAGTCGATGTTTTTTTCATAGTTTGGCCGGGGTGCGACTTATACTCAGGAGCGACTTATGTTAAGTTACGTTAACATACCAGGCACGTTCTCAGTTGGTTATTTATGCCTCATATAACGTACACTTATTCAGCCTGTTGTTCACTATTCTTTATTTATTTTAAATTGCCTTTCAAATGTCTATTCTTGGTGTTGGGTTTTATCAAATACATTTCCCCCAAAAATGCGACCTATACTCCAGTGTGACTTATATATGTTTTTTTCCTTCTTTATTATGCATTTTCGGCCGGTGCGACTTATACTCCGAAAAATACGGTACATGGCCCCACTTTGACAGCATCTTCTCCCTGTCAGCCATCTAGTAGTTTTTAGCACTTCCATATGGAGTCTACTGACAGATTAAGTACAAACTATATGCTACTTTGTGTTAAAAATGGATTCATGTGCATGTATGAGCCAGTCTGCCCCACAACAAGAGGATAGAGAAAATGGAGGAGCTTATTGACTTCATGCAAACTACAATGGCGAACTCCCACAAAGCACTTTGGGTAAATTTCTACCATAAATGGATAATCAGCTGACGTCACTAATGGCAAAAGCGTTACCAAATGGGCAAATACCAAAGGTTCGTTTCTTGGAAGTATGAAGGAAGGCAAGCTTGTTTTATAAATATTTCTCCCATGCCTCCACGGCTTGATTTCACATTTTCAGGACTTAGGCAGATCCCAAATACACAACAGCAGGTACCAATAGATACAACACGTTGGTTTTGCATAATGGGGGCCCCTTTAATGTGTCTTTTATGTCAGGGGTTCTTAGCCTTTTTGACCTCGGGGCCCAACATTTCCAAAACAGACTGGCCTGGGGCTCACAATAAATGAGTAAACTTACTATTGATTTTAATCGTATTCAATAGTTATATCTAACCTACTTACAGTTTACCGTCTTAAACACCATGTGTTTGTCCAGTACTTCTCAAATAGTGGGGCGGGCCCCTGTCGGGTGGCGCGGTGCAATGCCAATGGGGGTGTGTGTGACCTCGGGGAACATGCTTTTTTTTCCGCACTGGAATATGATAGTGGGAACCGAGGAAAGACCATTGTGTTGTTACCTTTAATGTTAATAAACTTACATTGTGACGCAAAGGTACAGTAATAATAATTATATAGACAAATTATACGATTTATAGTCACAGTGGAGAGTGGGGGGGAGAATGTTTTTTCCTGGGGGTGGGGCTTAACAGAAACTAATTGAAAAGCACTTATCTATTTAACACATAAACCTTAGGCTTAGGTCAGACGTATTAGAAAAATAAGAAGGGACTCAAAAACTACTGAGGAAAAATAAATGTGCATACAATTATGTTGTGATACAATAGACTAAATTAATAATGAATTTAATGGCAGCAACACATTGCAAAAAAGTTGGCACAGGAGCATTTTTACCACTGTGTTACATGGCCTTTCCTTTTGACAACACTCAGTTAACGTTTGGTAACTGAGAGACCAATTTTTGAAGCTGTTCAGGTGGAATTATTTCCCATTCTTGCTTGATGTACAGCTTAAGTTGTTCAACAGTCCGGGGTCTCCGTTGTCCTATTTTACGCTTCATAATGGGCCACACATTTTCAATGGAAGACAGGTCTGGACTTCAGGCAGGCGCACTCGTTTACTATAAAGCCACGCTGTTGTAACACTTGGCTTGGCATTGTCGTGCTGAAATAAGCAGGGGCGTCCATGATAACGTTGCTTTGATGGCAACATATGTGGCTCCAAAACCTGTATGTACCTTTCAGCATTAATGGCGCCTTCACAGATGTGTAAGTTGCCCATGTCTTTGGCACTTATACACCCCCATACCATCAAATATGCTGGCTTTTGAACTTTGCGCCTATAACAATCCGGATGGTTCTTTTCGGCGTTGTTCCGGAGGACACGATGTCCACAGTTTCCAAAAACAATTTGAAATGTGGACTCGTCAGACCACAGAACACCTTTCCACTTTGTATCAGTCCATCTTAGATGAGCTCGGGCCCAGCGAAGCTGGCGGCGTTTCAGGGTGTTGTTGATAAATGGCTTTCGCCTTGCATAGTAGAGTTTTAACTTGTACTCACATATGTAGCAACAAACTGTAGTTACTGACAGTGGTTTTCTGAAGTGTTCCTGAGCCCATGTGGTGATATCCATTACACAATGATGTCGCTTTTTGTTGACAAAGTGGTGACCCTCACCCCATCCTTGTTTGTGAATGACTGAGCATTTCATGGAAGCTGCTTTTATACCCAATCATGGCACCCACCTGTTCCCAATTAGCCTGTTCACCTGTGGGATGTACCAAATAAGTGTTTGATGAGCATTCCTCAACTTTCTCAGTCTTTCTTGCCACTTGTGCCAGCTTTTTTGAGGCATGTTGCAGGCATCAAGTTCCAAATGAGCTAATATTTGCAAAAAATAAAGTTTTTCAGTTCGAACATTAAATATCTTGTCTTTGCAGTCTATTCAATTGAATATGGGTTGAAAAGGATTTGTAAATCATTGTATTCTGTTTGTATTTACGATTTACACAACGTGCCAACTTGTAATTTTTGCGCTTAAGTAACTTCTCTATGACTTTATCTTCAGTCTTCTTCTGTTTATTTGATGCAGTCATTACTGCCACAAGTGGACCACAGCTGAGAAACATACATTTTATGTGGCCCTTAAGGGCGCTTGAATGGGAAACACTGTTTTATGTGTAATACACAAGTAGCAGGGGTCCAAATTTTTCTACCAAAGGCTGTATACTAAAAAGTCAAAGCATGCGGGGGCCATTTTCATGTTTTAATTTACAAAAATAATGCTAAAAACGGACAGCTTTGTGTTATAGGTGACAAAGTATTTTATCATCACTTATTAGTATCAACATTTCAGCTTGTTCTGATCCTTTTTGCTCTTTTTTTCTTCCATTTATATTGTTGTTCTTTGTTTGATTTTACGAGGATTCATTGTCAGCGTATAAATAAAGTTAGAGCGCCACAAGAAGCATGGCTATTTTTACCGTGGAGTCAAACCAGTAACGTTCTCTTTCCCAGCTATGCCACATGCATCACATAGGAATCATTCTTGATACCACCCCTGGTTCCATTTCCACCCAGTTCACCTCCAGCCCCGGCGCTGTCACATTCATGACATCCCTCCATCCCATCCCAACACACACACACACACACACACACACACACACACACACACACACACACACACACACACACACACACACACACACACACACATTCTTGTGTTTGTTACCTTCTTGAGACCTCCAAAAAATGCCTACCACTTTAGGACCACACTTTCTAGATATATAAAGATTTGTATTTACAACATAATAATATATACATACTATGCAAATATAAAAAAGCTTGTTGTGAAAAAAGAGTTGGAATTTCACAAGAAAAACTTAGAATTTTGGCAGTATTATAATATAGTATGTAATTTTACTCAACGCAAGTTGAAATTTTACAAGAAAAACTGAACATTTGTGCAAGATTATGATAAAAGTTGGAATTTTACTCAATGACATTTGGAATTTTTACAAGAAAAGCTTATAATTTTGGCAATTTTATGAAACGAGTCGTAATTTACTCGACAAATGTCACAATTTTATAAGAAAACTTTCCAACGTTGGCAATATTATAATAATAATTGGAATTTTACTTGGCAAAATGATGACAAAAGTCGTCATTTTACTCAAATAAATGTCACTATTTTACAGGAACAACACAAAAATTGGCAATATTGTGGTAAAAGTCCGAATTTTATATGACAAGTTGTCACGGCGCGGTCTCGAACCCGCAATTCTTCCGCAGCAAGTTCTTCCAGCAACCATGTTGGCAGTATGCCAGGACACGCCCCTGCACGCGCCGGGTGCTTCACGCCCACGCAAAGATGAAGCTGCAGACTATCAGTAATCAGAGCACCTGGTGTTAATCAAAACTGCAGCATAAAGACCAGTGGACCCTTGGAGCCTACGCCGAAACATCGTTAAGTCCTTGCAGTAAGCATAACGTCTCTGGCTTCCCTCCTGTGTACTCGCTCTCTTCTCGTCCTCCTTGTTCCCTCGTCCCATGTCCCTTGTTCATCCTGCAGTTTCCTTCCTGTTCCGTGTGCTCGAGTTCTGTACCTCGACGTCCCTCCGGACCTTGGACTGCCTCCTTCGATCCTCGACCCCCGCTTGGACACGGACCTCGTCGCTTTGCTCCTGTCCCCGACTGCCTGCCTGCCCACGGACCCCCTCTTTGCCTCGCCTCTCTGGACTGCCGAAAGATTAATCCAACACGCACTTACAACATCTCTTGGTAATATTCACTTGGTTAAAATCACACATAGTCCTGCACCAAACACTTAGAGTAGTAAGCACCTCCCACACACTCATCAAAGGTTGCAATAAACCTGCTAACCTGATCTTCCTCGTGGTGTCGTCTCCTTCCCCATTCGTACGTAACAGTACGTTCCGGCCAAACACGTTCTGCTCCCCAGTCTCGGACCTCCAGAACCCCGGACCTCGATGTCATGTGTGCTGTCCTGGGGAAGCATCAGACTCGTTTCAAGAAGTTGGAGGACAACTTGGAGAAGGCGTTCACCAAGTTGTACACCAAACTGGACAACCTTGGCCCCAGTCAAGTTCACGATCAGGTGACAAGTCAGAGTGCCACGCCTGCCCCAGTACCTAGAAGCACTACCCATGACCGGGAACCCAAGATCTCTAGCCCTAGACCTTTTGAGGGCGATTTTGAACTCTGTAGAGGATGCAATGTGACTTCATCTTTTTGCACCAACCCTCGCGTTACTCTTCTGATGGAGCAAGAGTTGCATTTATTTTTTCTTGCTGGACCTACTCTCAAGTGGGCCACAGCTGCCTTGGAGAAGTCTGTGGGCCTGGGCACTGACTACGCGGCTTTCAGGGCCAAGTTCCTGGCCGTCTTTGACCACCCCAAGGATGGGGGGGATACCGCGGGACGCCTGCACACCATCCAGCAGGGAACTCGCTCTGTGGCGGCTTACACCCTTGAGTCCGGACAATTGCGGCTGGAACGACAGGGCCCTCCAGAGTGCGTTTCGTTGGGGACTCGCAGAGGAGATAAAGGATGGCCTGTTGAGGGACAGACCTACCACCTGTAGGGCCCTCATAGACTTGGCTCTCAAGTAGGATCAGAGACTGTTGGAGCGAGCTACTGAGAGAGCCTGTGGAGCCGCCAGGAGACCTCCTGCAGCGCTAGTCCACCCTGCTTTTCAAGCCTACTGAGAACAACCTTCACCGTTGCCAGGAATGATGACAGCGCCCGAGCCCATGCAAGTGGTAAGAACTCGTCTGGCGACGAAGAAGAGGGAGAGGAGACTGAGTCAGCGTCTCTGCCTCTACTGCGGTTGTGCCCGACACATTATCCGCAACTGCCCAACTAAGCCAAAAGACCAGGCTCACCAGTGGTGAGCCACACGACGCTTCCCCAAGAACAGAAGAACCCAGGCATTCTGTTTCCCGCCACGTTTGCATGGAACACCAGGAAGGTGGGAGTGGAGGCTTATCTTGACTCCGGGGCTGACGAGAGTCTGATGGACTATGGGTTCGCCCAACAGAACGGGATTACCTTGGTGTCCTTGGACAAGGACCTTCCTGCCCAAGCCCTGGATGGGCGTCCGTTGGGCCACATCAGACATCGCACTGAGCCCCTGCTACTCACCCTGTCAGGGAACCATCTAGAGACAATTTGATTCTGGGTGCTGGAAGCCCCCGTTCCCCGGTGGTTCTGGGAAGATCTTGGCTGAAGCATGTCTCCTGGACCTCTGGAAAGACCATGGCGTGGAGCACACTCTGCCACGCTAATTGCCTCAAGTTAGCCTCATCTCCTAGTAGACTTCCCAGAACCAGTTACCACCAGGCTGATCTGGCATCTGTTTCGGAGTGCTACCACGACCTTGCAGAGGTTTTCAGCAAGGAATGCGCTGAGTCCGTACGACTGCGCTATAGAGCTGCTTCCCGACGCCACCCTGCCTTCCAGTCGCCTGTACAGCCTGTTTCTTCCTGAGAAGGAGGCCATGAGAAATTACATTACGGAGTCTCTGGCGTCTGGAATCATCACCCCGTCAAGATCTCCTGTGGCGGCTGGATTCTTATTTGTGACCAAGAAGGACGGGTCATTGAGGCCTTGTATTGACTATCGTCATCTCAATAACATAACCATCCAGAACAAGTACCCTCTACCCCTGCTTAACGCCTCTTTCGAACCCCTGGCCCCCGCCACCATTTTCACCAAGCTGGACCTCCATAACGCTTACAACCTGGTCTGGATCAAGAAGGGCGATGAATGGAAAATGGCCTTTAATACTCACCTTGGACACTACGAGTATATGACCAACGCTCCTGCCGTTTTTCAGACTTTGGTCAACAACATCCTCCGCGACATGCTGGATCAATTTGTCGTGGTCTACCTGGATGACATACTCACCTTTTCACGCAACCCGCAGGAGCACCAGCAGCACGTCCGCCTCGTCCTTTAACGGCTCCTTGAGAACCAACTTTTTGTCAAAGCGGAGAAGTGTCGTTTTCACGCCTCATCTGTGGATTTCCTTGAATTCATCCTCGAGAGGGGCCACGTCATGGCCGATCCCGAGAAGGTCAAGGCTGTGGTGGACTGGCCACAACCTGCGTCCAGGCCGGAACTCAGGATTTTCCTGAGATTTGCGGGCTGCTACCGGAGGTTCATTTGCAACTTCAGTCGGATTGTCGCACCTCTCAACGTTCTCACTTCGTCCAAGATGAACTTTGTGTAGTCTTCCGAGGCCAACAGAGCCTTCAAGGGACTCAAGACTAGTTTTGTCTCTGTGCCGGTCCTCGTCCACCCTCACTGCGTCTGCCCTTTTTTTGGTTGAGGTGGACGCTTCGGATTCGGGGATAGGAGCCATCCTCTCTCAGCGTTCCAAAATTGACAATCTGCTTCACCCCTGTGCATTTTTCTCCAGGCGTCTATCTCCAGCGGAACAGAACTACGATGCTGGTAACATAGAGCTTTTGGCTGTCCACGAGGCGCTATCTGAATGGAGACACTGGCTAGAAGCAGCAAAGCACCAGTACCAGATCCCGACAGACCACAGCAACCTTCTCGCCATACGTTCTGCTCGCAGAATCAACAACCGTCAGGCAAAATGGCAACAATTCTTCTCGCGTTTCGAATACTTGCTGTCTTACAGACCTGGATCCAAGAATCTGAAAGCGGATGCACTTTCTAGAGTTCACATGGAGGAAACCACCTACCTTGTCTGCTAAGTCTGCTACCCCCGAAACGAAATTATCCTTCCTCCGGCTCGTATTGTGGGGATGGTATCTTGGAAGGTGGAAGACCTGGTTAAGAACGCCCTTCGTTCTTGCCCAGGACCTGGGGGCGAACCGCCCGGCAAGTTCGTCCATCGCGTTCCTGGATTGGGCACACTCCAGCCTGTTGTCCTGCCATCCGGGTTTTCAACGGACGCTATCCTTCATTTGAAGACAGTTTTGGTGGCCATTGGGGCCTCGGTCAGCCTCACTTCCGGATACCACCCTCAAAGCAACGGGCAGGCCGAGAGGGCCAACCAGAGTCTAGAGACCATGCTCCGCTGTGTTGCACAACGCCAGCCCACTTCCTGGAGCAAGTTTATTCCTTGGGTGGAGTACTCCTACAATGCCATGAAGAGCTCTGCCACCGGTATGTCCCCATTGGAATGTTCTTTGGGATATCAACCCCCCATGTTTCCCCAGCAGGAACTAGAGATTGCGATACCCTCAACGAGGGCCCACATCAGGAGGTGTCAGACGGTGTGGAGAGCTGCCCGTGTGGTACTGGTGAGAGCATCGGAAAGGATGTGCCGCAGCGCCAACAAACGTCGCATCCCGGCCCCTTCTTATCAGCCGGGACAACTTGTGATGTTATGCGCCAAAGACCTCAGCCTTCAGGTTCCATCCAAAAACGTAGCCCCCCGTTTTGTTGGTCCCTATCCCATTGTTTCAATAATCAACCCGGCATCTGTAAAATTGGCTCTCCCACCCTCGGTCAAGCGACACCCTGTGGTCCACGTGTCTCAAATAAAACCGGTGGCGGAAAGCGCTCTGTCCCCCTCTACCGCTACCCCACCCCCTCCTAGGTGCTTGGAAGATGGTGACCCGGTTTGGAAAATTCAAGAAAACCTCAGGGTCCGTCGACAGGGTAGGGGACTCGTGTACTTGGTCGACTGGGAGGGATACGGACCAGAGGACAGGTCTTGGGTGCCAGCAGCTACCTTGCCGACCCCTCTCTTCTCGAGGATTTCTATAGCACCAACCCGGGGGCTCCCAGACGCTCTTCGGGTGCCTCGCCTAAGGAGGGGGGTCATGTCACGGCGCGGTCTCGAACCCGCAATTCTCCCGCAGCAAGTTCTTTCAGCTGTTGGCAGTATGCCAGGACACGCCCCTGCACGTGCCGGGCGCTTCACGCCCACGCAAAGACGAAGCTGCAGACTATCAGTAATCAGCGCACCTGGTGTTAATCAAGACTGCAGCATAAAGACCAGTGGACCCTTGGAGCCTACGCCGGAATGTCGTTAACTCCTTGCAGGACGCATTACGTCTCTGGCTTCCCTCCTGTGTACTTTCTCTCTTCTCGTCCTCCTTGTTCCCTGGTCCCATGTCCCTTGTTCTCCCTGCTGTATCCTTCCTGTTCCGTGTGCTCGAGTTCTGTACCTCGACCTGCCTCCGGACCTTGGACTGCCTCCTTCGATCCTCGAACCCCGCTTGGACACGGACCTCGTTCCTTCGCTCCTTCCCCCGACCACCTGCTTGCCCACGGATCCCCTCTTTACCTCGCCCCTCTGGACTGCCAAAAGATTAATCCAACACGCACTTACAACATCTCTTGGTAATATTCACATGGTTAATATCACACATAGTCCTGCACCAAACACTTAGAGTAGCATACACCTCCCACACATTCAGCAAAGGTTGCAATACACCTGCTAACCTGATCTTCCTCGTGGTGTCGTCTCCTTCCCCATTCGTACGTGACACAAGTGTCACCATTTTGCATTAAAAAGTAATGATTTTACATAAAAAAGTAATCATTTTGCGAGAAAATATTGCAATCTTACAGAAACAGAAAGAATATGAGAAATTGTTCCCAATTTTATAAGAAAAAGACTGCTTTTAGTTAATTTTATTTAATTTTTTTTATTTTTTGTTTGTCATTGTTTTTTAATCTTCATTATTTACTTCAAGTTATTACAGTATGTCTCTTTATACATATTATTTTATTAGTTTAATTATTTTTTGCCAAAGGGGGCACATTTCAATTTCTTACACACACACTTGTTATTTCATATGTTGACCAGAGGGGGAGCACTTTTAAAACCGACACACAGTCAATTTGAAAAATCCCTCCATTTTGGGACCACCCTAATTTTGATAGATTTCACCACCAGGGGTGCAAATGAGGCATTCTCTATTAGATGCAATGCTTTTCCGTATTGGGACCATGATTTCGGTCCTAACTTGTTCACCGACCCTCATATGGAAGGTACTGTTCCTTGTTGATGTCTCAAGAAGGGTAGAAATACAAGAACCCACACACACAAACGCACTTGCACCTACAGCAGCACTGGACTAATGTTGAATATGTAAATTGACATCTGCTCCAGTACCCAATCTCCAGCCCCTCACCATGTGTCTGATATGCTAATGCAGCCAACACGGTTTCTTCCCTTCTCTTTCCTCAGCCTGCCAAGCGTGAGGCAGAGGAAAAAGAGGAGGCGAGGGGCAGCGAGGGAGATGGAGACAGCAAGGAGAGGAGAGGGGCTTCAAACAAAAGCTGATAATGATGTTGTTATGGATGATATTACACACGCAAACAGACACGTGAGCGAGCATTTGGGAGCCGAGCTTATTAGAGAGAACAATGGCAGGGTATTGGTGGGGACGGGGGACGGGGGGTGGGGGGGGGACAAAGCCTCGCCTCCTCTGGTACCATCAAGCACCTTCACTTCCTCCAAGGGTGCGTTCACACTTGTCATGGTTGGCTCTGGAAAAAATATACAACTGCTGGGTGTTTGCTCTGCGAATTCAGTGACTTCTTTTGTTTTTTTAATTTTTTTGTACCCGACAAAAGTACAGCGGTTTTGTTAGCAATACGTCGCAACAGGTCAGACGAAAACCAAATTGTACAAAAACTAAGCACATTTTCTCATAAGAAATCATGTAAATTCAATTAATTTGTTCCAGACACCCAAACATATTACCAAAAAAAAATCACATATTGTGGTTAAGTGTAGTTCTACATGCAGAAAATAAAGCAGAATACATAGAAACATGAACTATTAACATCACTTTTACATTTTTATTAAAGGAAACTTATGATAAATCTACATCTAGATCCACTCGACGTCCATTGCACCGGTGACCCAGGGGCCCTCACATCTGCGGTCCCCTCCAAGGTTTGTCATTGTATCCCATTGGGTTGAGTTTTTTCTTGCCCTGATGTGGGATCTGAGCCGAGGATGTCGTTGTGGCTTGTGCAGCCCTTTGAGACACTCATGATTTAGGGCTATATAAATGAACTTTGATTGACTGCACTGCAAAAACTGAAATCTAAGTAAGATTAAATATCTCAAATAAGGGTGCTATTTGCTTATTTTCTGTCTGATAAGATAATTCTTCTCACTAAGCAGATTTTTTGTTAGTGTTTTACTTGTTTTAAGGGTTTTGGTCCTAAATGATCTCAGTAAGATATTACAGCTTGTTGCTGAGATTTGATGACCTATATTGAGTAAAACATGCTTGAAACTAAAATATCAAGTGTTGCAAAGCTGTGTCATCAACACTCACAAGTATAAAACTACTTTTTTAAAGTAATCATTTCTTATTTTAAGCATATTTTCAATGAAACAATAGAAAATACGTACTCATATAGTAGTACAGTTGGCACAGTACAGTAAACTGACAGTTAATATTTAAACATTTAACATGTGACATTTGTAAACATTTTGAACAGAAATAGTTCATGCACATTAAGATAAATTCTTCAAAATTACAATTAAAAAAATTACACCCTGGACAAGTCGCCACCTCATCGCAATATATATATATATATATATTCCTTGCGCACTAATTTACTGAAAGAGCATGCACTTGGCGCGATGATGTCAGGTTATCGATGGAAAATGCATGTTTAGACAATATGATTTGCCTGAGCGGCTAGGAGACCCCGAGAGTAACAAGTGGTTGTTCTGTTGCCTTTCCATTAAGAACAATAAATTAGTTTTTAGTATAAGTTTGCTGGTTTCAAGAAATGTAATGCCGAGCGCATATCATTATGTCAAGATAATGGCACTAGCATTTACTTAAATTAAGAATATTTTTCAACATATTATGCAAAAAGGTCTCTTTTTTTTTTTTCTACCAAGAAAAGTGCACTTGTTATTAGTGAGAATATTCTTATTTTAAGGTATTTTTGGGTTAATTGAAGTTAGCTAATTTTACTTCTTTTGGAAAGTCTTGACAAGCCAAATTTTCTTGTTCTATGGGCAGATAATTTTGCTTAGTTCAAATAAAATACCCCTCATTTTTGTACTTTTTTTTCTTGTTTTTGAACACTGACTTTTTGCAGTGTGATGATTGATTAGAGCAGTGTTTCTGGGCAATGTTTTGCCGTGACTGCCCCGCGAAAAAATATTTGTTTCTCAGCTGTGGTCCGTATGGGCTGCAGCGGTACTCAGTGGTAATACACTTTTCCACCACTTGTGACAGTACCGGTAATGACAATATCAAACGCTCTGTATCAAACTAACAGAAGACGTCCGGAGCTAAAGACCTTAAGCATATCAGTATGCGGAATTAAATTATGGAATAGATTACACAAAGAAATCAAGCAAAGCACCAACACGATTCAGTTCAAGAGACTGTTCAAACTACAAGTGTTCACAAGGTACAAAGAAGAACAATTATGATGGACATCTTGAACTTTTTAAAAAATGAGATAATGATTATTAATGTATTTAATATTTGTTTACTTGTGGTATATTTATTTATTTATTCACTGTTCGTTTACAAACAGAGAGCAAGGAAATGGGGTAAAACTGCTATGGTATGAAAAGGGGTAGGATTAAATTAGCTCTGCTTCTTCCTACTGCTTTTCAGGTGTGCTGTAATGAAACAACTGGAAATATGTGATGCATTACATTGTATCATATGCATGTTCGTAATAAACTGAAACTGAACGTCAGAGAAAAATTTAAGTACAAACAATCAGACTAAAGGGGTGAAGGTGTATTTTCACTTGTACTAAAATGTATGTAAACAAACATATTAGTGCTTATTCATTTTCTTACATTTTTTAGATTTTAGCACAGGGTAACTGTATGTACATTTATTCTTCATCAGTTTTTGAGCGTCCTTTCTTTTGCAGTATATTTGTTTAGTATTTATTTCTGTAATCAGCCTGATATAAGCCTTGATAATCATTTTTGTAATTAGCATATGCTTTCATGTCATTTGACAAGGTTTATCCTGTCAAACTGTAAGTAGGTTAGATATAATTATTGAGTATGATTAAAATCAAGAGTAAGATTACTGATTCAGTATTAAATATTTGAGCGGGCCCTGAGCCCCTTTGTAGTGAAAAGTTGGGCCCTGAATTTTAAAAAGGTTAACAACCCCTGACCTTGATCAATGTTTCTTAATGTTGAGCTGCAAGAAGCGGCCAAAAAATGTCTCTCAGTTGTACTTTCCCACCACTTGTAGCAGTACTGACAATATCAAATGAACAGAAGAAGTGTGGAGCTAAAGTCATAGAGATGTTGAGAAGTTAAGCGCAAAAAATATGACTAAAGTGGTGAAACTTACGTTTTATTAACAGTCAATTTAGGTAACATATACAATATTATTTGTTATTAATGTAGTTAGACTTTATTCATTTTAGTACTGCATATTAGTATGTGTACTTATTTGTCATCAGTTTTTATGAGTCCCTTCTTTAGCAGTATACCTGATTAGTATTTATTTATGTAATCAGCCTGACCCAAGACTTGATAATAATCTTGGGGCGGTATAGATCGGTTGGTAGAGTGGCCGTGCCAACATCTTGAGGGTTCCAGGTTTGATCCCCGCTTCTGCCAACCTAGTCACTGCCATTGTGTCCTCGGGCAAGACACTTTACCCACCTGCTCCCAGTGTCACCCACTCTGGTTTCAAAATGTAACTTAGATATTGGGTTTCACTATGTAAAGCGCTTTGAGTCACTAGAGAAAAGCGCTATATAAATATAATTCACTTCACATGTTTTCATTTGACCAGGTTTGTCTTGTTAAACTGCAAGTAAATTATATATAATACGGGCCGTTGCTAGGAATTCTGGGCCCCCTGAAAGAGTATCGGCGTGGGCCCCTCTACCCCATTCATTGCCCCCTTCAATGTTCTTGTTTTTAGCGTTCTTGACAGTGCCTGGTGTAATGCACCCAATTTGTTTCCTTTTTTTATGATTAACCACTTAACAAGTCAAGAGTAGAGATGTCCGATAATGGCTTTTTTGCCGATATTCCGATGTTGTCCAACTCTTAATTACCGATTCCGATATCAACCGATACCGATATATACAGTCGTGGAATTAACACATTATTTTGCCTAATTTTGTTGTGATACCCCGCTGGATGCATTAAACAATGTAACAAAGTTTTCCAAAAAAAATCAACTCAAGTTATGGAAAAAAATGCCAACATGGCACTGCCATATTTATTATTGAAGTCACAAAGTGCATTATTTTTTTTAAAATGCCTCAAAACAGCAGCGTGGAATTTGGGACATGCTGTCTCTGAGATAGCATGAGGAGGTTGAGGTGCGCGGGGTTGGGGGGTAGGGGGTGTTGAGGTGGGGGGGGTAGAAGGTAGCGGGGGGTGTATATTGATTGATTGAATTATTTATTTCAAACCTGCACAGTACAACACACATTTTTTTTTTTTTTTTTTTTTACATTTTGGCAGAGACATTTATGCAAGGCTTGAAAAGGGGTTGGATGAAGCAAATGCTTATAATATCCCAACCCCTCTCACTCACTCCACATTTAACATAAACAATATAATACAAGAACAATACTATACAAACAAAAACAAGAAGAGCTCCTGTACACTAACAATACAATAGTACCACTGTTACTATGAGACAAGACAAGATGAGACAAAACACACACACACACACACACACACACACACACACACACACACACACACACACACACACACACACACACACAGGCCCAAACACTCTCTGACCATACACCTCTCTCTCATCGCTCTGTGCTGAGGGCATCACTCTCTTTCCTCCTCGTACTTCTTCAGTACTTCTTTTTTAAACAGTCTTTTAAATGGAATCATGTTAGAACAGGTTTTTAACTCGTCCCCTAAGTTGTTCCACAAACTGACTCCACGCACTGAAATGCACATTGATTTTAAAGTTGTTCTGAATTTAGGCAAATATAATTTGTTGTTTCCTCTTAGACTGTAACTATGGTGAGCATCTCTATCCTGGAATAGGTTTTGTATATTGGATGGTAGAGAGTTTTGGGATGCCTTAAACATAATTTGAGCAGTTTTAAAATTGACCACATCGTGCAGTTTAAGTTGCTTTAACTCCATGAATAGTGGATTTGAATGATGTCTGTAGTGTACATTGGATACAATCCTAATGGCCTTTTTCTGCAGAGTGACTAAAGGCTGTAGATGAGATTTATAACAATTTCCCCAGACTTCAACACAATAGTTTAAATACGACATAATAAATGAATGATATAATAACAGCAGAGCATTGGTGTTCAATAAATGACATGATCTCCTCATCATTCCAACACATTTAGCAACTTTTTTCCTCAGGTAATTTATATGAGGCTTCCATAAGATATTTTCATCTATTACCACTCTTAAGAATGAATTTTGTTGAACATATTCTATTGGTGTATCATCAATAACAATCCTGATGGGTATATTACTTTTGCGATTTCTAAAGAGCATGATTTTGGTCTTCTTTAAATTGAGAGACAATTTGTTTGTATTAAACCAAGTTTTTAACTTGATCATCTCCTCAGTTACAGAGGCCAGAAGTTGCTTTACGTCGTCACCTGCACATGTAATGGTTGTGTCGTCAGCAAAGAGGATGAACTTCAGCAGTGTTGATACTTTACATATTTCATTGATATACATTATAAATAGTGTCGGTCCCAGTATCGACCCCTGGGGGACTCCACAGGTTATGTTCATGAATGTAGATTGATGTTGGTCGATCTGAACAATCTGCTGTCTCTCATTCAAGTAGCTCTTCAGCCATTTCCCTGCCACTCCCCTTATGCCATAGTTTTCCAGTTTATTTACCAAAATCTGGTGGTCAATGGTATCGAAAGCCTTTTGCAGGTCAATAAAAATTCCTATAACAAATGTGTTTTTCTCGATACCATTAGATCACTTAAAGCTAATGAAGTTGACCTATTTTGTCGGAACCCATATTGACAATCATATAATAATGTGTGCTTTTCAATGAAGCCACAAAGTCTATTATCAAATAATTTTTCCAATATTTTTGACAACTGTGGCAGAAGGGAGACGGGCCGGTAATTTGTGAAGTGGTGTTTGTCTCCAGATTTGAAGATGGGGATGACTTTTGAGAGTTTCATTTGTGAAGGAAATTGTCCAAGTTGAAAAGATAAATTGCAGATGTATGTGAATGGTTTGATGATTTCTTCCGCTATGTTCCGGACCGTCCTCATGTCGAGGTCATAAATGTCACGTGATGTTTTGTTCTTGCTTTTCTGAATAATCTCTAAAACTTCCTTTTTGACAGTCGGAGTAAGGAACATCGAGTAAGGATTTTTTTCAATAAGTTCCATGGGCTGTTCATCATTAATTGGGATTTTTGTTGCCAGCTCAGGCCCAATATTAACAAAAAACATATTGAAGCCGTCAGCAATCATCTTCTTGTCACTTATGATTTGGTCGTTCTCAACAAAAAACTCTGGATAACAAGGACTGTTTGAACCATGCCCAATAATTGTATTTAATACCTTCCAAATTCCCTTTATATCATTTTTCTTTTGGATTAATAGTTTGGTGGTGTATTTTTTTCTGCTTGCTCTTAATATGCTGGTTAATTTATTTTTATATGTTTTGTACCTTTGTTCTGTTTCTATGGTTTGATGCCTAAAAAAAGTCCTATATAAATAATTTTTTCTTTTTGCAAGCGTTTGCAAGCCCTTTGGTTATCCATGGAGTTTTTGTGGAGTTATAGTGCATTTTTTGATGGGGCAGTGTGTATCATAAAGTGAGAAAAAAATGTCATGAAATAAATTATAAGCTGCATTTATATCTGACGTTTGAAAAACAGAATCCCAGTTTTGTTTCGCTAAATCATATTGTAGCGTCCCGGAAGACATAGTGCTGCAAGGGGTTCTGGGTATTTGTTCTGTTGTGTTTATGTTGTGTTACGGTGCGGATGTTCTCCCGAAATGTGTTTGTCATTCTTGTTTGGTGTGGGTTCACAGTGTGGCACATATTTGTAACATTGTTAAAGTTGTTTATACGGCCACCCTCAGTGTGACCTGTATGGCTGTTGACCAAGTATGCGGGGCATTCACTTGTGTGTGTGAAAAGCAGTAGATATTCTGTGATTGGGCCAGCACGCAAATGCAGTGCCTTTAAGGTTTATTGGCACTCTGTACTTCTTTCTACGTCCATGTACACAGCTACGTTTTAAAAAGTCATACATTTTACTTTTTGAAACCGATACCGATATTACGTTTTAAAGCATTTATCGGCCGATAATATCGGCAGTACGATATTATCGAACATTTTTAGTCGAGAGTATTATTATGTAAGTTATGTAGTATTAGTTTTATTTTAAAATGTTTGTATTTAGGCCGTGGGTGTCAAACTCACTTTAGCTCAGGGGCCGCATGGAGGACAATGTATTCCCACATGGGCCGGACTGGTAAAATCATGGCATAATAACTTTAAAATAAAGACAACTAAAAATTGTTGTCTTTGTTTCACTAAGGCCAAAATACAACAAGCACATTCTTAAAATGTACATATTACAAAATAGTCCTCTTGACAAAACACTAAGTTAGTTGAAAATTCTTAGGAAAGAAATGGTGCAGTTTCAAAAACACAATGAGGAACACAGTGAACTTAGACTTTGTCTCAGTGTATTGACAAAGCCATTAAACTTTAAGCACTTCCTGTTTATCATTCTCATGTTGGCAGTTCACCATTAAACTGTCAGGAAGTGTTGGTGACGAACCCCAAGATGCAGAGATGGCAGGCTTGATGCAGGAAAACATGATTTTAATGTCCAAAGGAAATGCAGGCAACCAGGAAACAGGCAACAGGAATCAAGGAGAAGTAGAGACCACAAATAGGATACAAAATACGAGGAACCAGGAGACCGCAAACAGGTGGCAATACTCCAGCACTGACTGGAGGGCGAGACAGCTATAAATAGTAGCCTGATTGGCAATTGCCACCAGGTGGGCCAGACTGCCAATCAGGGACAGGTGAGGCAAACAAGCGCTCAGGGACACGTGCAGGAAAAGGAACCAAAGTAAGAGCGCTGACAGGAAATAAAACACAAACACAAAGAAAAACACGAACATAACCAAACAGTCAGTGACAAGCCTGACATAAAGACGTGTTTGGAAAACATTCACGACTGTCATAACACATTCATTTATCATCATTCAAATATTACAGTTATAATACAAACAAAACAAGGATCAAAATGACACCATAGCCGAAATCAACATAACATAACTACAAACGTAGCCAATGTGAACATGGTAGATTTAAGCGTAAATAAAATTGAACAACAAATGAAGAAACACACATTTTTACAACGTAGTCCAGGGTGCGCATCGCACTGACAACCGATTGTGAGCGCTGCTCGGAAATCTAACTGCAAAGACGATGGTCATGTTGACTTAAGTCTTTGCATCTGAAAGAAGGTATTGTGTGTTCATACTGCAATAGTTTGCCCCCATCTGCTGCCATCCAAAACAGGAGCAGCTGATTGCTTGCACCTGCACTGATTGGAATAGCAGCAGCCTGTCCAGAGGGAGCTTATAATCAGCTGACACATCATCTCTAAACAGTGTCATGTGTGACGTGGACTACACTTGAATTACTATTGCGACATCCAGTGGACACATTTAGAACAGCAGTTTCTTTCATTAAAAAATTGCAGCTAATTTTTATACTTAGCAAACTCATTGTTATGTTTAGGAGGGGAGTGTAGACGGCACAGACCACAAGGGGGCGTAGTAGCACTATGATTTATTATATATATACACTATATAAATAATAACAAACAATATTATAACCTACTCAGTGGCCTAGTGGTTAAAGTGTCCGCCCTGAGATCGGTAAGCTGTGAGTTCAAACCCCGGCCCGAGTCATACCAAAGACTATAAAAATGGGACCCATTACCTCCCTGCTTGGCACTCAACATCAAGGGTTGGAATTGGGGGTTAAATCACCAAAAATTATTCCCGGGCGCAGCCCCTGCTGCTACCCACTGCTCCCCTCACCTCCCAGGGGGTGAACAAGGGGATGGGTCAAATGCAGAGAACAAATTTCACCACACCTAGTGTGTGTGTGACAATCATTGGTACTTTAACTTTCACTTTAACTTAATAATGTAAACTAGAGAATGGAGTGTGACAAAAATCCAAGAGTGTATTTGTGTAAGACTATGTGTGGAGATTAGCTGTTGAGTGTTACCGTAATGTTGAGTGAATCTTTCGCCAGACCAAAGGGGGTAAGGCAAGAAGGCAGTCCGTGGGCAAGCAAGCAGTCGGGGGCTGGAGAGAAGCAACGAGGTCCATGTCCAAGCAGGGGATCGAGGGAGGCAGTCCAAAGTCCAAAGGGGAGTCGGGGCACACAGCTCGATCACGGGAGACACCGGAAGCACTGCGGGAAGACACAAGGGACATAAGACACGGGAACTGGGAAGACACAGAGAGAGATCAAGTATGCGGGAGGGAAGCCAGAGACAGGATGCTTACTACGGAAAGTTAACTACGTTCCGGCGCCGGATCTTCGGGTTTGCTGGCCTTTATGCTGCCTGCCCTCATTAGTCCCAGGTGTGCTGATTACAGATCGCTTGCAGCCGAGCAGGGGCCTGGCCGTGATGCGGGCAGAGCGAGCAAAGGCGTGTCCCAGCACGCCTCCAGCGGAGGTGCCGGCCGTGCTCGCAGCAGATGGCATGCGGGACTGACACTCATCTTACGGGCTGTGGGCTGGATCCAACCTACGTTTGCACCCCTGATTTAGGCTATTCAAATTTCCCAGTAACACATTTTACAAGACCACATTGAACACATCATGACTTTCGTTAGATGCTCATAATTAATATGAACATCTGACGAAGGTCACTATTCAGTTAGTAATTAAATATTAATAATAATGACTCAATAAATATTAATTACCGAGTATAACTTGAATTCTTCATAATACAATTCAATGCAGCCTCTGAGGGCGCACACTGGAGCAGTGTCAGACAATGATATGTGGGTAACACACATGCACAGTCACACCGGTGCTCTACAATGAACTGGCAACTTTCCTTTTTTTGTGTGTAATAGAGATGCGCGGATAGGCAATTATTTCATCCGCAACCGCATCAGAAAGTCGTCAACCATCCGCCATCCACCCGATCTAACATTTAATCAGAACCGCATCCGCCCGCACCCGCCCGTTGTTATATATCTAATATAGACGATGCAAGGCATTAGTGAGGTTATAAAGCTTTTGCCTGTTAAAGAAAGGAGACTGATCCAATGCAGCACAGACATTCGCGTGCCACGCTGTCACGGCCCAGACGCACACCAGTGCGCAATCATATGGGAGCCGCGCTGAGCGCACCTCCAAGCACGTCTCGCTGCCGGCGACGGCCGGGTATGGGCCCCGACGCTCCAGCGCCATCCATTTTCAGGGCTAGTTGATTCGGCAGGTGGGTTGTTACACACTCCTTAGCGGGTTCCGACTTCCATGGCCACCGTCCTGCTGTCTATATCAACCAGGGTGAGCCCCACCCCTTTCGTGAGCGCACTGCGCGCGGAGTGACCCCTGTTACGTGCCCCCGGCAACAGGGGTGGCGGGCAGGTAAGCTGCGCGGGCGGAGCGCGCGGAGTGACCCCTGTTACGAGCCCCCGGCCACGGGGGTGGCGGGCAGGTAAGCTGCTTACCTGCTGCGCGTGACGCCGGCCGCGGCGAAGGCGGACGAGGCGGGGTGTCGGTGCGGTGGTGACCCTGGACGTGCGTCGGGCCCTTCTCGCGGATCGCCTCAGCTACGGCTCCCGGTGGGGCCCTTCTCCGCTCCGTAAAAGTGTCCATCTCTTCTTCTTTTTTTCTTCTGTTGTGGCATATGCTGCAGGTGCCTGCTCGTTTTTCGTATGTGGGTAACAACATTTAACTATGTATATATATTTCCGAATTGGTTTAACTGCCACCCGCCTGAATCTATTTAAAATATTTTTCTTTTTTTTTTCAACCGCCCGACCCGACCCGCGGATAAAATCTAATTTTTTTTAATTTCATCCGCCCGATCCGCGGATAATCCGCGGACTCCGCGGTTGTGCCCGCAAACCGCGCATCTCTAGTGTGTAATAAACTGGTGACTTGTCCATAGTCACCAGATGACAGTTAACGTAGGCTCCAGAGTGCACCCTGCGCCCTGTAATGTGGCAGACATTAAATGAATGAAGTACTTATGTGGGCTCTGTACCGAGGATGTCGTTGTGGCTTGTGCAGCCCTTTGAGACACTTGTGATTTAGGGCTATATAAATAAACATTGATTGAATTGTATCAGCCGCCCACAGTAGTTTTACTCATCATTTTTAGGAACAAATGTTTTTAATGCCATGGGCCCCTGCTGGCTTTCTTCTCAACTCTTTTTTGGTGTCCGGTTTTGTGCTTTTTGGGGGGCATTCTAACCCTGCTGGACCAAAGTTCCTCCTAACTTTTCATGTGTCTGAGCATTCCTTGGAGCACATGTGAGCAACATCCGCATGCACACCTGTCCCAAACCATGCATCATAACTAGGTAGATGTTTTATTATAATAATCAAATAACAGCAGTCATTCACATTATAATATTTTCTGATATAAATGCCCACTGACAATGAACATAAAACATGGTGTTTTTTATGAGCTGTTTAATGTCTGGGTGTGCTGCTCTTTCTGTCTGTAAAATACATCATTACGTAGTTTATTTTGGTAACACTTTAGTATGGGGAACATATTCTAAGTCAGTGTTTTCCAATCTTTTTTGAGCTAAGGCACATTTTTTTCATAAAAAAAATACGGAGGCACACCACCAGCAGAAAAGGTTAAAAAACTTAACTCCACCAGGTTGTCGTGCCTTATTTTGAGTTTGTTGTTGTTTCCTGTGTGTAGTGCTTTAGTTCCTGTCTTGCGCTGTTATTTTGGTGACCCTTCCTGTTTTGTTGGTGTTCTCCTGTAGCAGCTTCACGCCTTCCTTTGAGTGCTATTGCCCGCACCTGCTTTGTTTTCATCTTTGCTCCACACACTGTAAGTCTTTGCTGTCGTCCAGCATTCTGTTTTTGTTGACTTTGTAGCCAGTTCAGTTTTACTTTTGTTTTACATAGCCATCCCTATGCATCAGTACATTTTCCTAGTGGGACTTGCCTTTTGTTAATTTTTGGTTTAAGCGTTACATACCTTTTTACCTGCACACTGTCTCCCGCTGTGCTCTGCATATTGGGATCATGACAAACCATCCTCGACGCGTTACGATTTCTACAAAGCAATGAACTACCTGCTGCAACCTACTGATATGGAGTATTAAAGATTACCCTGCCAAGCTCTACACAGCACAGGCACTAGACAACGGCACATTATTATGATTATTGATTTGCAAAAAATTATTTTGGACCAATTAGGTGAAGTTGCATAATTTCCCACGGCACACCAGACAATATCTCACGGCACACTAGTGTGCCGCGGCACAGTGGTTGAAAATCACTGTTCTAAGTAACAAAGACTTATTCGGACACTAGGGGAACATATAAGGGTTAGGGTTACTAATAAGCAATAATTCTGAGGTTATTGAGGGAAGACTCTTAGTTAATGGCTTACTGGTTGTATAATAAGGCCATGTAGAATAAGGCATTAATAAGTACTTAATAATGACTAATTAAGAGCCAATATGTTACTAATGTGCATGTTAATAAACAACTAATTAATGGTGAATATGTGTTCCCCATACTTAAGTGTTACCGTTTTTTTTATTTGCATTCATATAATCTGGTAACGGCATTTCATGATTTATATCCATAAATGAACATTCTTAATACATGACACCAGAATAAGCTCAATTGTAATTGGAGAGTGTGGGTGTGCAGTGCTTGTATTTCGATACTTTTCGGTACTTTTCTAAATAGAGGGGACCACAAAAAATTGCATTATTGGCTTTACTTTAACAAAAAATCTTAGGGTACATTAAACACATTTTTTTTATTGCAGGTTTGTCCTTAAATAAAATAGTGAACATACAAGACAACTTGTCTTTTATTACTAAGTAAGCAAACAAAGGCTCCTAATTTAGTCTGCTGACATATGCAGTAACATAGTGTAATTTATATTCTATTATTTTGTCAAAATTATTAAGGACAAGCGGTAGAAAATGAATTATTCATTGACTTGTTCATTTACTGTTAATATCTGCCTACTTTCTCTTTTAACATGTTCTATCTACACTTCTGTTAAAATGTAATAATCACTTATTCTTCTGTTGTTTAGATGCTTTACATTAGTTTTGAATGATACCACAGATTTAGATATCGATTCGATACCAAGTACAGGATCAAACATTGGTCATATTCAAAGTCCTCATGTGTCCAGGGATGTATTTCCTGAGTTTATAAACATAATATACATTTAAAGATTTTGTGATGCTAAAAAATATAGATGTAATCATAGTAGTATCGACTATACGCTCCTGTACTTGGTATCATTACAGTGGATGTCAGGTGTAGATCCACCCATGGGGTTTGGTTACATTGTGACGCCGGTGAGCTACGGTGTGTAGTGAAACGTGTTTAGCTATTCCTCGTCCTGCAGGGATGATACTTGTAAGAAACATACTTTATTTGTCGCCATGGAGGCGAGGGTTAGTGATTTAGAAGTAGCTAAAAAAACAACTAAAAAGTAGCTAAAACACTGCAGACTTTTGAACTTTAGCCGCTAGCTAGCTAGCCATGTCTTAAAGCACCTCTTCCTGAGGGCGTTTCAGTGTTATAACTTCACCTTTATCATTAGTTTTTAAGCCAACATGCGTCCGTTCTCCCTTTTCTGTCCACACACTGTGTCTGCTTGTAAGTACTCTGTGATTGTGCGCTGCCGAACATGCTTGTCTGCTCGTAAACCAGCAATGTCGTGACGTGACGACGACAGGGGGGCGGGGAGGCGGTATAGTACGGAATATGATTCATTCGTATCGCGGTACTATACTAATACCGGTATACCCTACAACCCTAATGCACACATAACACTGCGTGTGAACCGTATCTCATTGTACCGGCTTGACAGAGTTCATGTGTGGTCTTGAAGTTGTCCGACTGTTTTTGTGGCCGTGAACAGAGGTGGGTAGTAACGCGCTACATTTACTCCGTTACATCTACTTGAGTAACTTTTGGGATAAATTGTACTTCTAAGAGTAGTTTTAATGCAACATACTTTTACTTTTACTTGAGTATATTTATAGAGAAGAAACGCTACTTTTACTCCGCTACTTTTATCTACATTCAGCTCGCTACTCGCTACTAATTTTTATCGATCTGTTAATGCACGCTTTGTTTGTTTTGGTCTGTCAGACAGACCTTCATAGTGCATGCGTTTCAACAAATACAGTCACTGGTGACGTTCACTCCGTTCCACCAATCAGATGCAGTCACTGGTGACGTTGGACCAATCAAACAGAGCCAGGGGTCACATGACCTGACTTAAACAAGTTGAAAAACGTATTGGGGTGTTACCATTTAGTGGTCAATTGTACGGAATATGTACTGTACTGTGCAATCTACTAATACAAGTTCCAATCAATCAATCAAAAGTGTGAAGGAAAAAAGACCATTTTTTATTTCAACCGTACACCCCGTCAAAAGCCTAAAGACTGACTGCACAGTTCCTGTCTTCACAATAAAAGTGCCGCTCCATCGCGCCTGCGCTTTCAAAATAAGAGTCACCGAAAGCCTGCGCAAACAAGCTAGCAAGCTACGGAGTTTGCCGCCAATGTATTTCTTGTAAAGTGTATAAAAACGAATATGTAAGCTGGACATATAAGATGCCAAAAACCAACCACTTTCATGTGGTATTAGACAGAAAGGAGGAACTTTTTTTCTCCTCCATTTGAAAACGTGGACATTTGTCATCACTACTGTCTGATTCCAATCAATGCAAGTCATCAGAATCAGGTAATACACCAACTTATATTCTTGTCTTCATGAAAGAAAGGAATCTATATGTGTTAAACATGCATGTATATTCATTAAAACACTATTAACATGTAAACAAAAACGGCAAAAAAAATAAATATAAATTATATACTGTATATATCAATGTATGTATATATATATATATATATATATATATATATATATATATATATATATATATATATATATATATATATATAAGTTAAAGTTAAAGTTAAAGTACCAATGATTGTCACACACACACGAGGTGTGGCGAAATTATTCTCTGCATTTGACCCATCACCCTTGATCACCCCCTGGGAGGTGAGGGGAGCAGTGAGCAGCAGCGGTGGCCACGCCCGGTAATCATTTTTGGTGATTTAACCCCCAATTCCAACCCTTGATGCTGAGTGTCAAGCAGGGAGGTAATGGGTCCCATTTTTATAGTCTTTGGTATGACTCGGCCGGGGTTTGAACTCACAACCTACCGATCTCAGGGCGAACACTCTAACCACTAGGCCACTGAGTAGGTATATATATGTATATATGTGTGTGTGTGTATATATATATATATATATATATATATATATATATATATATATATATATATATATATATATATATATGATATGTGTGTGTATGTTACTCATCAGTTACTCAGTACTTGAGTAGTTTTTTTACAACATACTTTTTACTTTTACTCAAGTAAATATTTGGGTGACTACTCCTTACTTTTACTTGAGTAATAAATCTCTAAAGTAACAGTACTCTTACTTGAATACAATTTCTGGCTACTCTACCCACCTCTGGCCGTGAACGCATCACTGGCTGAGCCGAGTGTGCGCGCCCTTTGAGAGAGCGAACGGCTACTGTCAATACGACATAAAGTTTGTTTGTTTTAGTGCGATTAAGACAAAAAGTGAGCAGTTTTACGAGAGAGTAATTTTCTTGCTGATGTTTTGGTGTAGTTGCTGTAATCAGTTTTGCTTAATAAAATGATTGTTGATGCAGACCAGCTCCTTTCTCTCTGTCATTGTTTTATCTGTTGTGATCACTTGCTGAAAATGATACATTGTGTTAATTTTGTTTAGTGGTTGGATTTTGTGCACTGCAAGGGGCCAGGGGGTTTATTGAAATTATTCAAATTAGAACATTGTATGACTTGTGGCTTTGTTTTACTTTGGATTTATTTGTATGAATATCTATTAAGTTAAGTTAAAGTACCAATGATTGTCCTCTGCATTTGACCCATCCCCTTGTTCACCCCCTGGGAGGTGAGGGGAGCAGTGGGCAGCAGCGGTGGCCGCGCCCGGGAATCATTTTTGTTGATTTAACCCACAATTCCAACCCTTGATGCTGAGTGCCAAGCAGGGAGGTAATGGGTCCCATTTTTATAGTCTTTGGTATGACTCGGGCCGGGGTTTGAACTCACAGCCTACCGATCTCAGGGCGGACACTCTAACCACTAGGCCACTGAGTATTATAAATAATAAATAATTAGTTCAGTGTATGCCAGTGGCGGGCCGTGCGTTTCCCACCTGGGCCTTCAGTGATCTCCGACTTCAATGATTACCTCTCAAAATACCATCACTGATGTCACCACATGACCATTGCTGGATAAATTATATACAGAAATACATTTACACACTACTGAGTATTGAAACACATCAACAGTATACAAAACGGGTTATTTTCTGGCGCATTTAAAAATTAATTCAAACGCATCAGCAATTAAAATATATACCGTCAATTTCTCTGCTTGGCTTATGCAACTTCCGGTCAATAAAGTTTGATTCAAAGTACACACTTCTCAAATATATATTAACTGCCCTGACCACATGATGGCGACAAATACACATGTAACAATGTTAATTAAATGACAAGCATGACACACTTTAACAACAACATTTTACAACTTTTAGTTGTAACAGAACAGCTACTGTCAACAACTTGTGATCTGATTGGCTATCGCAACTGTCTCAACTCTATGTGTTCTCAAATTCATCCGCTAACGGTCCCGATGAGTATCCAATCACAGGACGCGTAAATTTTCTCGTTTAACATGAGGCCATCTAGAAGGCCTTACTGACAACAACTCGTGATCTGATTGGCTATCGCAACTGTCTATCAACTGTATGTCCCAGTTCACTTACAGTGCACAGACGCCCGCATTGCTGAATCCGAAGGCCTCTGGCAGATTTGGTACAGCATGGCAACATAAGCTAGCTGAATTCTGATTGGATTAGGGCTGCAACTAACAACTCATTTGATAATCATTTAATCTGTCGATTATTACTTCGATTAATCGATTAATAATCAGATAAAAGAGACAAACTACATTTCTATCCTTTCCAGTATTTTATTGGAAAAAAAACCCTAGCATACTGGCACCATGTTCTTTCAACTTGCCAAATAAAACAAGGCAAATGTGGCAAAAATGTTGTTGTTTTTTATAAAGTCACCATTGTCATGCACAATAGTAATCATTTTGCTTGGGGAATTTCAAACCTGGCTACTACCTATTCCAAAAAATGTTGGATGCTGAATGTCTTTCCTCTAGTGGCATGGTCGTAAGGCAGATTGACTTCATGTTCCATTCGTCTCCAATGTAATGGCATGTATTGCCAAGGTAGGCTTCCGTGGCTACACTTGGGGTTGGCTGCCCTGAGATCGGTAGATTGGGAGTTCAAACCCCGGCCGAGTCATACCAAAGACTATAAAAATGGGACCCATTACCTCCCTGCTTGGCACTCAGGATCAAGGGTTGGAATTGGGGGTTAAATCACCAAAAATGATTCCCGGGCGCGGCACCGCTACCGCCCACTGCTCCCCACATCTCTCTCAGGGGGTGAACAAGGGGATGGGTCAAATGCAGAGGACACATTTCACCACACTGAGTGTGTGTGTGACAATCATTGGTACTGTTGCGTCGACCAGCTCTTCCTCCCAGGGAATCTAAGTTACTGGTCAATCCCAAGTTCTTTCGATGACATATATGCTGAGTAAGAAGGACCAACAAGACAGAATTGGAATATTTTCAAGTTTTACTAAAGCTTTAGGAGGTCAACTTAACCAATACATTCATATCGGCTACTCTAGTTGATCTGACATTTAAATGGAAAAGCCCACTCCTTGCACACAAAGAAAACCCCCATCTACCCCCTTGCAACACTGATAAGGAGAAAGAGTGGGGGTTGTAGTTCACATTCCAAGGGTGAAGACACTAACCAGGCATCTGAAATGTCGAAAGAAACTGGTAGAATATACAAAGGAAAAGTACTATGTACTCTAAACATGGCTATGTAAAAAGAAATAACTCTTAAACATATATGCATCCTCCACAGTACTTTAACTTGTCCACACATCAGTAGTGAGAGCAATTTTGCTCTGGGTGGCTTTTATGTCAGTCTACACTGCTTGGAATGTCTGCTCGTACTTCCTCTCCATCACTTTGGTAAAATGGGTCCTCGAGGGAAGAGTGTAACCAGGGTTGAGGATGTGAATCATTTGTCTAAAACCTTCATCCTCCACCATTGATAGTGGTCTCATGTCAGTTAGCAACATATTCAGGATAGCATCAGTCAATGCTGTGGTGTGCACACTTTCCTTTGTACCAAGTCGCTAATGATGGCTTGTTTCTTTCTGAAATGAGAGAAACCACATAATGAACGTACATAGTAGCATCATTTACATGTAACTTAATACATACCTAGTTGATTTAATTAATCATTTCTGACGTAAAAGGCAAATAGGCCACCACATTAAAAAAAAATCTAATTGAAATAAATGGACATTGGGGATGCAGCATACACCAATAATAATACAGAAATGTAACTGATCAGAGCAGAACTGGATCAAATAGTCTACGTTTCTGAATAATAAAGGATTCATTTTAGGCTGTCTGATTTTGGCGTTCCGCTCCCTGTATGATCAGTGTCAGAGCGTGGTCCGCATTGCCGGCAGTGAGTCGGACAAGTTTCCAAGGAGGGTTGGACTCCGCCAAGCATGCCCTTTGTCACCGATTCTGTTCATAACTTTTATGGACAGAATTTCTAGGCGCAGTCAAGGCGTTGAGGGGATCCGGTTTGGTGGCTGCAGGATTAGGTCTCTGCTTTTTGCAGATGATGTGGTCCTGATGGCTTCATCTGGCCAGGATCTTCAGCTCTCGCTGGATCGGTTCGCGATTGGGATGAGAATCAGCACCTCCAAGTCCGAGTCCATGGTTCTTGCCCGGAAAAGGGTGGAGTGCCATCTCCGGGTTGCTGAGGAGACCCTGCCCCAAGTGGAGGAGTTCAAGTACCTCGGAGTATTGTTCACGAGTGAGGGAAGAGTGCATCGTGAGATCGACAGGCGGATCAGTGCGGTGTCTTCAGTAATGCGGACGTTGTATCGATCCGTTGTGGTGAAGAAGGAGCTGAGCCGGAAGGCAAAGCTCTCAATTTACCGGTCAATCTACGTTCCCATCCTCACCTATGGTCATGAGCTTTGGGTTATGACTGAAAGGACAAGATCACAGGTACAAGCGGCCGAAATGAGTTTCCTCCGCCGGGTGGCAGGGCTCTCCCTTAGAGATAGGGTGAGAAGCTCTGTCATCCGAGGGTAGCTCAAAGTAAAGCCGCATCGAGAGGAGCCAGATGAGGTGGTTCGGGCATCTGGTCAGGATGCCACCCGATCGCCTCCCTAGGGAGGTGTTTAGGGCACGTCCGACCGGTAGGAGGCCACGGGGAAGACCCAAGACACAATGGGAAGACTATGTCTCCCGGCTGGCCTGGGAACGCCTCGGGAAGAGCTGGTCGAAGTGGCTGGGGAGAGGGAAGTCTAGGCTTCCCTGCTTAGGCTGCTGCCCCCGCGACCCGACCTCCTATAAGCGGAAGAAAATGGATGGATGGATGGATGGATCATTTTAGGCTGCCTCTGAATAATAGCATGAAATATTCCAGCAACTTCATAACGTTTAGTTGTACTAAAGCGTCACTCAAATCTAAATATATTTATATAGCTTTATCGAACTCGTGAATGCCTGTTGCGACTCAAAACAACACAGAAAATGAAGTCGTCGCACTCTCCAAAAGGTTCATAACACTCTGAAAGTTAATACACAACAGTTGCTGCTGCGCTTCCTTAATGAACATCTATCTCCTCGTTAACAAAAAATTAAAAACACACAAAGACGGACACAACTGATCAATGTATCCGGACTATGGACTTAAAAAGTTAGCTACCGTGAGTTCCCTTCATCCATGGCTCCAACATGTTTCCTCTTCAGGTGCTCCCGAAGTAATGTTGTAGCGGCATAGCTCGGTTGGTAGAGCGGCCGTGCCAGCAACTTGAGGGTTGCAGGTTCGATTCCCGCTTCCGCCATCCTAGTCACTGCCGTTGTGTCCTTGGGCAAGACACTTTACCCACCTGCTCCCTGTGCCACCCACACTGGTTTAAATGTAACTTAGATATTGGGTTTCACTATGTAAAGTGCTTTGAGTCACTAGAGAAAAGCGCTATATAAATATAATTCACTTCACTTCACTGACTTCCGTGCTATGCGAGGTCCATGCTGCACATTTTGCAGGAAGCGGTCTTCTTTGAAGTCTTTAAAGTGAAGTGTTCCCACACTTTTGACGACTTAGGTCGTACACTTTTCTCCATTGAATCATTAACCTCAAGATGTTTCTCCGCTGAACTATCCGTACTGTTTTCCTCTTGCCATTTTTCGAATGTTTCCAGGCAAAGGAGAAGGCGTCGTCACGTGAGCCGCACATGACACATCATTGGCTGGCTTACTGCCACCTCATGAGACGTAGCCACAACGCATGCGCATAGCATAGATCCAACGAATCGATGACTAAATTAATCGCCAACTATTTTTATAATCGATTTTAATCGATTAGTTGTTGCAGCCCTAGATTGGATACAAACTAAAACTAAAAACAACAGCACTGGAAAGAGCATAATATGACATGAAGAGTGTCATGTCTGTGTGATCATGTTTTTGTTTTGGTCATGTTCGGTTTTGTTTTTGGACTTTTTGTGCACTTTTGTTTTGTCACCATAGCAACCATTAGTCTTCACCTGTCACGTCACGCACCTGTTTCACGTTTTGAGTCACACACCTGTTTTCGTTAATCATGTCTGTAGTATTTAAGTTCAGTGTTTTCAGTTTGTCGTTCTGGTGACATCCCCACATTTATGCTATGCACATTTCTGACTCTTTTTTCATATCCATCGTTCATGCTGCTCTTTTTTCATGCCGGTTCCATGCCAAGTAAGTTTTTGTTCATTAAGCCACAGTTAGTGTATTGTTTAATTGTTCATAGTTTCTGCCAATGTGCAAGTTCTGTGTTTATAGTCTAGTTTTGTACCTCCGCCCGTGTGCGCGCCTTTTGTTTGATCCTTTTTTTTTGTAGTTATAGTGTTTAAATAAATCATGTATTCACCTTCACGCCACATCGGGCCCAAATCTTTTGCACCTCGGGAGAACAAACCACGCCATAGTCCACGTCGTGACAAAGAGAATATGAATAATTTCAGATATTTAGGGAAAGTAAATAAAACAATAATTGTATCTTTAATTATGATCATGATTTCTGGTTATGTTAGGCCAGCAGAGAAGGCCTTGCTGTCCCCGACGGCACACCACTGGTGTAGGCATAATCATTTTATCATAGAGGCTACTGTGGGCTATGTGTGGGCCCTAGCGGACTGGGGGCCCTTCGAGTTTGCCCCCTATATGACAGCCCTCTGTGTAATTATTGATTATGTTTCAAATCAACAGTAAGATTACTAATTCAGTGTTCATAATTGAGTAGGCCCCAGCCCCCTCTAAGTGGAAAAGTTGTCCCCCTGGTCTAAATCACAGATGTCAGCCAGATCATTTTTTGTGGCCAGTGAAATCCTGGAAATAATATGCATCCAAATATACTTTATATTGTCTTACTGAATGTATTTGTTATTTTCTTTTTGACAGAAAAAGATGCAAGTATTGCCTGCAGTTGCATGTCTTTTGAACTTCAATATTATCAAGCTCACGCCCAAACGTATGAACCTCATGATTTGACGCTTTGGCATTGTTGAACACTCTTATCCAACATTATATTACTGGTGAAACTCCAAAAAATTGGAAATTCGTGCAAAGTTTGTTGATTGTAGCAATTACATGTACAAACCCCGTTTCCATATGAGTTGGGAAATTGTGTTAGATGTAAATATAAACGGAATACAATGATTTGCAAATCATTTTCAACCCATATTCAGTTGAATATGCTACAAAGACAACATATTTGATGTTCAAACTGATAAACATTTTTTGCAAATAATCATTAACTTTAGAATTTGATGCCAGCAACACGTGACAAAGAAGTTGGGAAAGGTGGCAATAAATTCTGATTAAGTTGAGGAATGCTCATCAAACACTTATTTGGAACATCCCACAGGTGAACAGGCAAATTGGGAACAGGTGGGTGCCATGATTGGGTATAAAAGTGGATTCCATGAAATGCTCAGTCATTCACAAACAAGGATGGGGCGAGGGTCACCACTTTGTCAACAAATGCGTGAGCAAATTGTTGAACAGTTTAAGAAAAACCTTTCTCGACCAGCTATTGCAAGGAATTTAGGGATTTCACCATCTACGGTCCGTAGTATCATCAAAGAGGTCAGAGAATCTGGAGAAATCACTGCACGTAAGCAGCTAAGCCCGTGACCTTCGATCCCTCAGGCTGTACTGCATCAACAAGCGACATCAGTGTGTAAAGGATATCACCACATGGGCTCAGGAACACTTCAGAAACCCACTGTCAGTATCTACAGTTGGTCGCTACATCTGTAAGTGCAAGTTAAAACTCTCCTATGCAAGGCGAAAACCGTTTATAAACAACACCCAGAAACGCAATTGAATATGGGTTGAAAAGGATTTGCAAGTCATTGTATTCCGTTTATATTTACATCTAACACAATTTCCCAATTCGTATGGAAATGGGGTTTGTACAAGGTGAAAGTAATATACAGTAGGATATAGGCTCAAAACATGCAATTTAAGATATTTCAAGCCTTCTTTTGATATAATTTTGATGGTGGCAACTTATGAAAACCTTCAATCGGAATTCTCAGATAATTTTAGTTTATATGACATATTAGATTCACATTTAAATTTGAATTGCTGACATAGACTTTTTGCACGATATTACATTTTTTGGAGTTTTACCTGTGTAACATTTATAAGTTAGAAAACAAACAAATCATAAATCCCTATTAGAGACTCTTGATGGCAAAGACGGCGTTGAGTGGAGAGGTGTCTTGATACTTTGCTACAAGGGACGGCGTGGTGTGGTGGGTGGAAACGCCGTGCCAGCAAATTGAGGGTTCCAGGTTCGATCCCCGTCCCTGCCGTTGTGTCCTTGGGCAAGACACTTCACCCTTGCTCCTGGTGCTGCTCACACTGGTGAATGAATGAATGGTGGTGGTCAAAGGGGCCTTAGGCGCAAATTGGCAGCCACGCTTCTGTCAGTCCACCCCAGGGCAGCTCGGGCTACAAATGTAGCTTACCACCACCAGTGTGTGAATGAATGATGGGTATTCACTTCTCTGTGAGCGTTTTGAGTATCTTGTCGATAGAAAAGCGCTACATAAATGTAATCCATTATTATTATAATTACAAGTTATTTTTGAATGGTCTTTCTCGCTTTCTTTATCATAGTGCTGGTACTCGCAACTTTCTCTGGCCCCTGTTTTTTTTTTTGCAGTCATATTAATATATAATAATAAAAAACACATGAGATTGGGAGGAATGGTACATCGGCAAATGGACTGGTTTCCTATGCTCAATGTTTGGCCGTGCCACAATCGAGAGAGTGCACAAAAATCCTTGTCGAACACCAAATCACACGACTAGTGGGGGATACAAAAACCGAGGCCCCACTGTGCCAAAGTAAACGCCAAGCAATTTCTTTCTAGCCTGGATTCCTTGCTCTCACTTGTGACACCGCACCGCGTGCCGTGCACTTTCACATGGATACGGAAAAAAGTGCAAGTGCCGATGGCGGCCGACTGCGGGAGCAATGATCCCCATCCAAGTCCCGCTGTTAGCTTTTGATTCATAAAGGATGAAATGGGACGCCACCTTCTCCGGGGGAGCCCACACTCACTCTGCAGAGCTTTGATTGGCTTCTGAGTGAATACATGCATGTTAAAGCATGTCAGCTGCGTGTTTGAGAATAATAACACAACAGCCCAACAATAACCCGAGCTGTGTTATGCAGTGCAGCTTTGTTCTAACAGTAAAAGATCTGCACAAGTGATTACAACATACTCACGCCTGTGCTTCTCTTTATCTGCAGCAATCTGCACAAGTTTTACATGAGATTCCATGTGTGTGTTGTGATGTGACGCATTTTATGTAGTTAGTACAGTGCATCCGGAAAGTATTCACAGGGCTACACGTTTTCCATATTTTGTTATGTTACAGCCTTAATCCAAAATAAAATAAATTCATTTTTGTCCTCAAAATTCTACAAACCCCGTTTCCATATGAGTTGGGGAATTGTGTTAGATGTAAATATAAACGGAATACAATGATTTGCAAATCCTTTTCAACCCATATTCAATTGAATGCACTACAAAGACAAGATATTTGTTGTTCAAACTCAAAAACTTTATTTTTTTTTTGCAAATAATAATTAACTTAGAATTTCATGGCTGCAACACGTGCCAAAGTAGTTGGGAAAGGGCATGTTCACCACTGTGTTACATCACCTTTTCTTTTAACAATACTCAATAAACGATTGGGAACTGAGGAAACTAATTGTTGAAGCTTTGAAAGTGGAATTCTTTCCCATTCTTGTTTTATGTAAAGCCTCAGTCGTTCAACAGTCCGGGGTCTCCGCTGTCGTATTTTACGCTTCATAATGCGCCACACATTTTCGATGGGAGACAGGTCTGGACTGCAGGTGGACCAGGAAAGTACCCGCACTCTTTTTTTACGAAGCCACGCTGTTGTAACACGTGCTGAATGTGGCTTGGCATTGTCTTGCTGAAATAAGCAGGGGCGTCCATGAAAAAGACGGCGCTTAGATGGCAGCATATGTTGTTCCAAAACCTGTATGTACCTTTCAGCATTAATGGTGCCTTCACAGATGTGTAAGTTACCCATGCCTTGGGCACTAATGCACCCCCATACCATCACAGATGCTGGCTTTTGAACATAGCGCCTGTACCAGTTCGGATGGTTCGCTTCCCCTTTGGTCTGGATGACACAATGTCGAATATATCCAAAAACAATTTGAAATGACCACAGAACACTTTTCCACTTTGCATCAGTCCATCTTAGATGATTTCGGGCCCAGCAAAGCCGGCGGCGTTTCTGGGTGTTGTTGATTCATGGCTTTGGCTTTGTATAGTAGAGCTTTAACTTGCACTTACAGATGTAGCGACGAACTGTATTTAGTGACAGTGGTTTTCTGAAGTGTTCCTGAGCCCATGTGGTGATATCCTTTAGAGATTGATGTCGGTTTTTGATACAGTGCCGTCTGAGGGATCGAAGGTCACGGTCATTCAATGTTGGTTTCCGGCCATGCCGCTTACGTGGAGTGATTTCTCCAGATTCTCTGAACCTTTTGATGATATTATGGACCGTAGATGTTGAAATCCCTAAATTTCTTGCAATTGCACTTTGAGAAACGTTGTTCTTAAACTGTTTGACTATTTGCTCACACAGTTGTGGACAAAGGGGTGTACCTCGCCCCATCCTTTCTTGTGAAAGACTGAGCATTTTTTGGGAAGCTGTTTTTATACCCAATCATGGCACCCACCTGTTCCCAATTAGCCTGCACACCTGTGGGAGGTTCCAAATAAGTGTTTGATGAGCATTCCTCAACTTTATCAGTATTTATTGCCACCTTTCCCAACTTCTTTGTCACGTGTTGCTGGCATCAAATTCTAAAGTTAATGATTATTTGCAAAAAATAAAATGTTTATCAGTTTGAACATCAAATATGTTGTCTTTGTAGCATATTCAACTGAATATGGGTTTAAAATGATTTGCAAATCATTGTATTCCGTTTATATTTACATCTAACACAATTTCCCAACTCATATGGAAACGGGGTTTGTACAAACATTGCCCCACAATGACAATGTGAAAAGGTTTTAAAAAATATATATATGTAAAAGGTATCTTTGCAGTGAGGGTTCTCCTGAGTCTAAAAGATCCTCTGTGAGCCCGGTAGACAGTTTGAATACAGTCTTTTTTATTCAAACACAACAGTCTGGAATTGCTTTTCAGCAGTCTCTTTTAGGCGCGTCGCTCTCGCTCTCTCTCCAGCTCCCAACTCCAACTCCAACCACGTGTCTCGTTCCGGCTGCTGCCAATAAAGGCAACAGGTGATTAGATACTCACCTGTCGCTGTCTTCGAGGCCGGTCCTTCCACGGCAGGCCCGCAGGCCACACCCCCCTCCACAATATATATTTGCAAATTTAAATAAACCAAAAAATCACATGTATATTCACAGACTTTGCTTAATAATTTGTTGATGCACCTTTGGCAGCAATTACGGCCTCAAGTCTTTTTGAATACGATGCCACAAGCTTGGCACACATATCTTTGGGCAGTTTCGCCCGTTCCACTTAGCAGCCGTCTTGGCCATCGCGAAAGTGAGGGGTTTGTGGTCCACAAAAGCCGTGAAAGGCTTTTCAAATGACGTATGGCCAGATAGAGGTCGAGGAGCTCACGGTCAAATGGGCTATATATCCGCTCGCCGGGGCGCAACTGCCTGCTAAAGAAAGCCAAAGGTTGCCAAGTGCCACCCACCCACTGCTCATGCACTGCACCTACAGCATAGTCTGACGCGTCCGTGGTGATTGCAATAGGAGCATCGGGTAATGGGTGTGCCAGCAGAGTAGCGTTTGTGAGAGCAGACATGACCCCCACAAAAGCACTGTCCCTGCTTGGGAGCAGCCCCTTTAAGAGCATCATACAGCGGCCGCAAGAGGTCAGCTGCCCGGGGGATGAAACGATGGTAAAAATGTACCATGCCAAGGAACTCCTTAAGAGCCTTAACCGTGAGTGGGCGGGGGAAGTTTGCGATGGCAGCAACCTTCGCTGGGAGGGGAACTGCCCCGCACTTCGTGACACGATGTCCGAGGAAGTCGATTACAGACAACCCGAACTGGCACTTAACAATGAGCCCGTGTTGGCTAAGGCAGTGTTTTTCAACCACTGAGATACAGTCTGGTGTGCTGTGGGAGATTATCTAATTTCACCTATTTGGGTTAAAACTATTTTTTGCAAACCAGTAATTATAATCTGCAAATGATGTGTTGTTTTGAGTGTCGGTGCTGTCTAGAGCTCGGCAGAGTAACCGTGTAATACTCTTCTATATCAGTAGGTGGCAGCCGGTAGCTAATTGCTTTGTAGATGTCGGAAACAGAGGCAGGCAGCGTGCAGGTAAAAAGGTGTCTTAATGCGTAAACCAAAAATAAACAAAAGGTGAGTGCCCCTAAGAAAAGGCACTGAAGCTTAGGGAAGGCTATGCAGAAGGAAACTAAAACTGAACTGGTTACAAAGTAAACAAAAACAGAATGCTGGACGACAGCAAAGACTTACTGTGGAGCAAAGACGACGTCCACAATGTACATCCCAACATGACATGACAATCAACAATGTCCCCACAAAGAAGGATAAAAACAACTGAAATATTCTTGATTGCTAAAACAAAGTAGATGCGGGAAATATCGCTCAAAGAAAGACATGAAACTGCTACAGGAAAATACCACAAAAGGAGAAAAAGCCACCAAAATAGGAGCGCAAGACAAGAACCAAAACACTACACTGGAAAACAGCAAAAACCTCCAAATAAGTCAGGGGGTGATGTGACAGGTGGTGACAGTACACCTACTTTGAGACAAGAGCTATAGTGATGCATGCTTGGTTATGGTTTAGATTCATATCCAACAATTGCGACAACGACTTTTTACTGTCAACTGAGTTTTGTTTTTTGATGATTTCTGCTGGTGGTGTGCCTCCGCATTTTTTCAACGCAAAAAATGTGCCTTGGTTCAAAAAAGGTTGAAAAACACTGGGCTAAGGCGCTGAAAAAGGGACCTGAGGTGGGTCACATGCTCGGCCTGAGAGGTGCTCGCTACCAGGATGTCGTCCAAGTAGACGAACAGAAACGGCAAATCACGTAAAACAGAGTGCATCAACCGCTGGAAAGTCTGTGCGGCGCTCTTAAGGCCAAAAGGCAATCGTAAAAATTGGAACAGTCCAAATGGGGTGATGACCGCTGTCTTCGGGATATCAGAGGTTTGGACCGGCACCTGATGATAGCCCCGGACGAGATCTACCTTAGAAAACACACTTTTCCCAGCCAGGTTGGCGGGAAAATCTTGTATGTGGAGGACCGGATAACGGTCCGGGGTAGTCGCATCGTTGAGTCTGCAGTAATCACCGCATGGCCGCCAACCACCATGTGGAGGGGCGACGCCCACGGGCTGTCTGAGCGGCGAATGTTCCTTAGGCGTCCCATGCACTGCAAAAAGTCAGTGTTCAAAAACAAGGAGAGAAAAAATACAAAAATGAGGGGCATTTTACTTGAACTAAGCAAAATTATCTGCCAATAAAACAAGAAAATTTGGCTTGTCAAGACTTTCCAAAACAAGTCAAATTAGCTAACCTCAATGAACCCAAAAATACCTTAAAAAAAGTATATTCTCACTAATAACAAGTGCACTTTTCTTGATAGAAAAAACAAATATGAGACATTTTTTCTTAATATGTTGAAAAATATTCTTAAATTAAGTAGCGCTCGGCATTACATTTCTTGCATTTTCCCATCGATAACATGAACTCATCGCGCCAAGTGCGTGCTCTTTCAGTCAATTAGTGCGCAAGGTATATATATATATATATATTTACAGCCCGGCCCCCGACCAAATTTTTTTTTATTGTAATTTATCTGAATGTGCATGAACTATTTCTGTTCAAAATTGTTAGAAATGTCACATGTTAAATGTTTAAATATTAACTGTGCCAACTGTACTACTTTATGAGTACGTATTTTCTATTGTTTCATTGAAAATAAAACAGCAAAGTCCATTTGGCTGTCATCTGTTTTAGTTATGAGACACAATTGTGTCAAAGTCATGATTTTTTAAATTCATGCTTGAAATAAGACATTTTTACTTTGAAAAAGTAGTTTTATACTTGTGAGTGTTGATGACACAGCTTTGCAACACTTGATATTCTAGTTTCAAGCATGTTTTACTCAATATAGGTCATCAAATCTCTGCAACAAGCTGTAATATCTTACTGAGATCATTTAGGACCAAAACACTTAAAACAAGTAAAACACTCTAACATAAAATCTGCTTAGTGAGAAGAATTATCTTATCAGACAGAAAATAAGCAAATATCACCCTTATTTGAGATATTCAATCTTACTTAGATTTCAGTTTTTGCAGTGTGGTCTCAAATTCAGCTCTAGCGATGGAGAGCTTAGCAGGGTCCAGGCGCCGGGCTCGTGCGTGCACAGGGGGGCCCGTGGTGGCAATTTGGTGTTCCACACCATGCTTGGCGGTAGATGACGAGAACGTGGGCTGCGCCAGGGTGGGGAACTCAGCGAGGAGGCGAAGAAAAACGTCCGCGGTGGGTAACATGCTGGAAAGCCTGATCAGAATCAGAATCAGAATCGTTTTATTGCCATTGTTGAGAACGGGTTCACAAACTAGGAATTTTTCTTGGTGCAATGGTGCAACATAAAACACATATACCACAGATTTGGTAATAACAAGAGCTGTAACTGAGCTATCAGATCTTGTTATAGATTTAGAAGGAATTCTAGGGAGCTACTGTTAGGAGTTATTGTTCATGTGCCTGATGGCTGAGGGGAAAAAGCTGTTCAGGTGGCGGGAGGTGTGGGTCTGGATGGACTAGGGATGTCCCGATCCGATATTTGGATCGGATCGGCCGCCGATATTTGCAAAAAAATGCGTATCGGCAAGGCATGGGAAAATGCCGATCCAGATCCAGTTAAAAAAAAAAACTCCGCTCCGTGTTTTCCAACGCACCTATTTAAATAGTACATTCCACTTTTCTGCTGCTCCCTAATTTCCATTCCGCATTTTCCAGCACACCTTCAACACATCCACAGGTCTGTGGATTCTCACGCAGTTGCTTTTAGCTGCTGGCATTACACGACAGGCTCTTCTCACTCTTTCATTCTTTTTTATGTGACGTCATACGTCACATACGTATACGTCCTCCCCGAGCAGAGAGGTAGCAGCTTGGCTAACGTTAGCTGTGATGCTAGCGCAGCCGTGTGACCAACGTTCTCTCTAAGGTGCGCGCTTGTGCAATTGCGCACTGTTTAAACGTCCTCTGCGCATAGCAATTATATGCCACGCACAAAATCAAATAAAAAAAATAAGCGCATAACAATTTTCGACACACGGACACGACAGAGAAAACTGTTTTCGTCATCATTGTTCAAATATTGTAACGTCTGTCGAGACGCTTATCTCCGTTCAGTGCCACACGCCCACACAATCAAAATGCCGAGGCAAAAATTTCCAGATCAACACCGTATGAAAAAATTAGTGATTTTTTTAGTTGTGATTTCCTTCTCTGCATGAAAGTTTAAAAGTAGCATATATTAATGCAGTTTGAAGAAGAATTTTTTAATGTAGACATGCCAGCCTTGAAAGAAAATGTTGAAAATCAAGACTACATTTCCTGCAAATGGATGCATTTCTACCCTATATTTTAACTTTAGATTTATTCTCATATCAAACTCTTTTGGCTGTCTTTTTGACACTTACATCCGGCACCCCCCTCCACACCCTGGATTATAAATAATGTAAATAATTCAATGTGATTATCTTGTGTGATGACTGTATTATGATGATAGTATATATCTGATAGTATATATCTGTATCGTGAATCAATTTAAGTGGACCCCGACTTAAACAAGTTGAAAAACTTATTGGGGTGTTACCATTTAGTGGTCAATTGTACGGAATATGTACTTCACTGTGCAACCTACTAATAAAAGTCTCAATCAATCAATCAAAACACATAGAATCATCATACTGCTGTGATTATATACATCAAGTGTTCATTCAAGGCTAAGGCAAAATATTGAGATATATATCGTGTATCGCAATATGGCCTTAAAATATCGCAATATTAAAAAAAGGCCATATCGCCCAGCCCTTGTTTCAATGATGCCATTTCTGTTTGTCATGTATAATTTTGTCTATTTTGTGTTTATCCTTGAATAAACAGGTCAGTTTCTTGTTACCAACCATTGTGTATTATTCAAACTCCGCTAATTCAGCTGGCTAGTCGTTATCAAGAGTACTAAAACCCTTTTCAACATGATTCTGACAACTAAGTAGGCTAAATAACTTTAAACTTTAATACATGCTCGGATAGGCCAGTATCGGTCAGTATCGGCATCGGTCAGTATCGGTATTGGATCGGAAGTGCAAAAACAATATCAGTATCGGATCGGAAGTGCAAAAACCTGGATCGGGACATCCCTAGGATGGACCGTAGTCTCCTGCCTGAGGGGAGAGCGGAGAATAGTGTGTCCAGGGTGAGAAGAGTCAGTCAGCTGTGATCCGACCCACACGCCTCCTGATCCTGGAGGAGAAGAAGTCCTGGAGGGATGGGAGCTTGCAGCCAATCACCTTCTCAGCAGCACGTACCATGCGCTGCAGTCGATGCTTATCCTGGACTGTGGCGCCGGGATGGACTCGGTGATGGCTGAGTAAAACTGCACCAGCATCTCGGTCGGCACCTTAAGTTTCCTCAGCTGCCGCAGGAAGTACACGATGGAGTCCGTCGCGCTGACACTGTACTTGTACGAGCAGAACGTAACCGCATCCACCAAACGCCTGTTTTTTTACATCCACAAGGAGGCCGAAAGCACAGAGAAAATCTGCACCGATGAGCGGCACCGTCACTCCACGTACCATATTCCGTAAGTGCGGATAGGGCTGTCATTGGCCGCTTCCATGGGGGGGGTCATGCATACTTGCCAACCTTGAGACATCCGATTTCGGGAGGTGGGGTGTGGGGTGTGGGGTGTGGGGGGCGTGGTCGGGGTGGGGCGGGGGCGTGGTTGGGGGCGGGGCTAAGAGGGGAGGAGTATATTTACAGCTAGAATTCACCAAGTCAAGTATTTCATATATATATATATATATATATATATATACATATATATATATATATATATATATATATATATATATATATATATATAAATATATATATAAGAAATACTTGACTTTCAGTGAATTCTAGCTATATATATATGTATTTTATTATATATATATATATATATATATATATATATATATATATATATATATATATATATATATATATATATATATAAAAGAAATATTTGAATTTCAGTGTTCATTTATTTACACATATAAACACACATAACACTCATCTACTCATTGTTGAGTTAAGGGTTGAATTGTCCATCCTTGTTCTATTCTCTGTCACTATTTTTCTAACCATGCTGAACACCCTTTCGCAGGTATCCAGAAAGGTTTCGAGTACCACCAAAAAAACGGAATCTCTGAAGACAGTATAAAAATCTGTGTTAAAGGTGTACAAATACTGTTTGTATAATAAGCATGTTATTTTTTTTACAAATGAGGGTTAAGAGTTCAGTTCTAAAAAAAAGAAAGAAAAGAATGTGGCTTAAGTACAGTTTTTTAATTGAGCTGCTGCATTTTTTGGTTGGGTTGTTTATTTATTTTGAGTACCGTATTTTCCGCACTATAAGGCGCACCGGATTATTAGCCGCACCTTCTATGAATTACATATTTCATAATTTTGTCCACCAATAAGCCGCCCCGGACTATAAGCCGCGCCTACGCTGCGCTAAAGTGAATGTCAAAAAAACGCTGCGCTAAAGTGAATGTCAAAAAAACAGTCAGATAGTTCAGTCAAACTTTAATAATATATTGAAAACCAGCGTTCTAACAACTCTGTCCCAAAATGTACGCAAATGTGCAATCACAAACATAGTAAAATTCAAAATGGTGTAGAGCAATAAATAGCAACATAATGTTGCTCGAACGTTAATGTCACAACACACAAAATAAACATAGCGCTCACCTTCTGAAGTTATTCTTCATTCGTAAATCCTTCGAATTCTTCGTCTTCGGTGTCCGAATTGAAAAGTTGCGCAAGCGTGGGATCCAAAAATGGCCGGCTCCGCCTCGTCGAAGTCATCGGATTCAGTGTCGCTGTTGTTGTGCAGCAGTTCTGTGAATCCTGCCTTCCGGAAAGCTCGGACCACAGTTGTGACCGAAACTATCTGCCCAGGCATTTACGATCCACTGGCAGATGTTGGCGTATGTCGACCGGCGCTATCTGCCCGTCTTAGTGAAGGTGTGTTCGCCTTCGGAGCTGTGTGAAAAAAGCCACCCGGCCTCTTCGCGTAAACTTCCCTTAACCACTCGCTCATCTTTTCTTCATCCATCCATCCCTTCGAGTTAGCTTTTATGATGACGCCGGCTGGAAAGGTCTCTTTTGGCAAGGTCTTCCTTTTGAATATCACCATGGGTGGAAGTTAGCATGGCAAGCTAGAACCACAGTGAAGGATGACTTCTCATTCCCTGTGGTGCGAATATTCACCGTACGTGCTCCCGTTCCACAGTGCGGTTCACAGGAATATCAGTTGCTGTGAAATACGGTAGTAATCCGTGTGCGGATGGAGAGATTGCGTCTTTTTATGAACCGGATCCTTGTCGCGTAGTAGGAGCCATTTTGTGGTCTTTACAGATGTAAACAGGAAATGAAACGTACGGTGATATCCGCGCGTTTTTTCTTCTTCTTCCGGGGGCGGGTGAAGCGCTTCCTGTTCTATGGGGGCGGGTGAAGCGCTTCCTGTTCTATGGGGGCGGGTGCTTTCCTTGGCGGTTGCTTGCGTAGAAGAAGAAGCGCTTCCTGTTCTACCGGGAAAAAAGATGGCGGCTGTTTACCGAAGTTGCGAGACCGAAACTTTATGAAAATGAATCGTAATAAAGCGCACCGGGTTATAAGGCGCACTGTCAGCTTTTGAGAAAAATTGTGGTTTTTAGGTGCGCCTTATAGTGCGGAAAATACGGTAACTTCTATACATTTCTAAAAGGGGAGGAATGTAATAGTGATCTATGTTTGTCTGTTGCCATCTCCTGGTGAATGTTGGCTATAGCGTACTGGGTTTACTTTTTGGTTGGCCAACGATTTACGCGGTGTTGCGCACCTGACGTCACTCAGGTCCGCATGGAGCAGGAGGGGGCGTGGCTTCCAGCTCCGCCTGAACTTCGGGAGATTTTCGGGAGAAAATTTGTCCCGGGAGGTTTTTGGGAGAGGCGCTGAATTTCGGGAGTCTCCCGGAAAATCCGGGAGGGTTGGCAAGTACGGGGTCATGTGACTCAGACAGCATGTCCAACCTTGATGCTGGCAGGGCGCTGCTCTGCGCGCCCGTGTCACACAGGAACCGTCGTCCAGAGAGGGAGTCCTGGATGAAGAGCAGCCTGCCAGTACTGCCGTCGCTCATGGCCACTGCTGAGCGCCGGCCCCAACGTTTCCCGGCGGCGGTCCACTAAAACTGCACGGGGGACGGCACCGCCTGGCTTTGGTCCCGAACTTTGCGTGGGGAAAAAACAGTCCAGAATCCGGCAGCGAGAGTGGAAGAATCTGCCATTGGTCTTTCAGTCTCAGCCGGAAGGAAAACAGCCACATAGGTCGGTTGGGAGGCTAAAAAGAACTTATCCACTTCAGCAGCTAGTTCGCGGCAGTCCAAAATGGCGGTGTTGGCTAAAGCAGCCCGCACCTGAGAAGTCAGGAGTCTCAGGAAAAGTCGCTCCGCATCGGAAAGTTGAAATGTCTTTAAGAGGTGAGCCACAACGTGACGTACTTGTTCCTCTCCGGTGGGTGCGTGAGGACGCTAACCGCCCTGGTCGCCGTCACACTCCCGAGGGAGGACACGACATAATAAAACTTAGTGTCGTCCTCGGCGATACCACGCAGGGGCGAACTGTACCTCGGCATGCAGTCGCAGAAGATTCCCAGAACTCGGGCAGCTTCAGAGAAACCGCATTCGCCGTCGTGGTCGATAATATTCACTGAATCCGTTCAGTGAAGCCGCACAGTGTTGTGCTTGTAGCGTGAAAGCAAGACAACTTGAAGAATCGTTGACAAACAAAAACGTGTGCCTCGTTTATTCATCAAGAAACAGCAAGAATGAACGCTTACATCACACACACTCCAAAATGGCGGGAACAACAAACCCCCACCTTTGGGAGAATCTCCTGACAGCCACTTAAAGGGGCCGCGCTGAATTACTCGCTCTTAACTGCATATATGAATGCTAAACAAGAACAACATTGTCACGTGCACAATCGAACAGTACAGTGAATGATGATGACATAGTCAAGTAACAGGTGTGGTGAATTATGTCTTTAAAGCAACCGCTACAATATATACATATAAATATATATGGGTGTGTGCTATATATATATATATATATATATATATATATATATATATATATATATATATATATATATATATATATATATCAGTGACGTGCGGTGAGGTTGATGGCTGGTGAGGCACTGACTTCATCACAGTCAGATTTACAAACATATGAACCCTAAAGAGTATCTTATTCACCATTTCATTGGCAGCAGTTAACGGGTTATGTTTAAAAGCTCATACCAGCATTTTTCCCTGCTTGGCACTCAGCATCAAGGGTTGGAATTGGGGGTTAAATCACCAAAAATTATTCCCGGGTGCGGCGCCGCTGCTGCCCACTGCTCCCCTCACCTCCCATGGGGTGATCAAGGGGATGGGTCAAATGCAGAGGACACATTTCACCACACCTAGTGTGTGTGTGACAATCATTGGTACTTTAACTTAACTTTAACTTTACACATACAAACTGTAGCACACAAAAAAGCACATTTAATTAAAAAAACGTTGTTATGGTCTTACGTTTACTTATAAGTGCGGGAACAGTGGTGTTCGTGTTGGAGGAGTTGTGAATGAATGAATTATGAAATCCGTGATGCAGTCTGCATGTGTACCTAATGTTGTGTCCCTGCAGTCGTTCACGGCTCCTCCGGCGCGAACATTGTTGTTTTTGCACTTTTTGGCTTCTTGTTAAGTGACTTTTTTTGGGTGGATTCGGTCTTGCACGTGGAGGGTTTGGGTGTGGGCTTTGTTTGGTTTGGCGCTCCCGTCGGGGGGTGCATTCTGCGGCGGGGGTGCATTAACCGGCACCAGGAGGCGGGATTACTGCGAGCCTCACACAGTGCGTCTTCGCAGCCGTTTTATGACTGCTCAGCACAATAAATACGTTACACACATACAGTTGTTGACAAAATACACTGTACATTATATACCTCAGCTAACTAAACTATGGAAATGTATAATATAATTCATATAGCAATACGGTCTCACTGCACAGCAGGCCAGCAGTTAGCCGAGTCCACAATCCATGGTGAGGCACAATTGAGTGACGTGCCTCAACTGGCTGCTGATCACCGCACCGTCTCTTCTCGGTATTTGAACGGCAAATGTGAAAATTCAGCGATTTTGAATAAAAATAATCTAAAACTGGTGAAGTTACATGGAAAATAACTTTATAGTATAATCACTGAATACATATAACAATTTAATTAATTTGTTTTCTTTTTAAAAAATTTTTTTCTTGGGGCTTCACGGTGGCAGAGGGGTTAGTGCATCTGCCTCACAATACGAAGGTCCTGAGTAGTCTTGGGTTCAATCCCGGGCTCGGGATCTTTCTGTGTGGAGTTTGCATGTCCTCCCCGTGACTGCGTGGGTTCCCTCCGGGTACTCCGGCTTCCTCCCACTTCCAAAGACATGCACCTGGGGATAAGTTGATTGGCAACACTAAAATTGGCCCTAGTGTGTGAATGTGAGTGTGAATGTTGTCTGTCTATCTGTGTTGGCCCTGCGATGAGGTGGCGACTTGTCCAGGGTGTACCCCGCCTTCCGCCCGATTGTAGCTGAGATAGGCTCCAGCGCCCCCCGCGCCCCCCGGGAATAAGCGGTAGAAAATGGATGGATGGATGGATTTTTTTTCTTTCCATGATGGCAGGTGAGGCCCCGCCCCGCCTGCCTCTAGTGACCGCACGTCACTGATATATATGTATTAGGGGTGTGGGAAAGAATCGATTCGAATTTGAATCGCGATTCTCACGTTGTGCGATTCAGAATCGATTCTCATTTGTAAGAAATCGATTTTATTTTATTTATTTATTTATTTTGAATTAATCAATCCAACAAAACAATACGCATCAATACCATAACAATGCAATCCAATTCCAAAACCAAACACGACCCAGCAACACTCAGAATTGCAATAAACAGAGCAATTGAGAGGAGACACAAACACGACACAGAACAAACCAAAAGTAGTGAAACAAAAATGAATATTATCAACAACAGTATCAATATTAGTTACAATTTCAACATAGCAGTAATTAAAAATCCCTCATTGACATTATCATTAGACATTTATAAAAAAATAAATGAAGAATAGTGTCACAGTGGCTTACACTTGCATCGCATCTCGTAAGCTTGACAACACACTGTGTCCAATATTTTCACAAAGATAAAATAAGTCATATTTTTGGTTCATTTAATAGTTAAAACAAATTAACATTATTGCAATCAGTTGATAAAACATTGTCCTTTACAATTATAAAAGCTTTTTACAAAAATCTATTACTCTGCTTGCATGTCAGCAGACTGGGGTAGATCCTGCTGAAATCCTATGTATTGAATGAATAGAGAATCCTTTTGAATCGGGAAAAAAATCGTTTTTGAATCGAGAATCGTGTTGAATTGGAAAAAAAAATCGATTTTGAACCGAATCGTGACCCCAAGAATCGATATTGAAACGAACCGTGGGACACCCAAAGATTCACAGCCTTAATATATATATATATATATATATATATATATATATATATATATATATATATATATATATATATATATATGTATATATATGTGTACACACGTATGTATGTATGTATGTATGTATATATATATATATATATATATATATATATATGTATGTATGTATATATATATATATATATGTATATATATGTGTACACACGTATGAATGTATGTATGTATATATATATATATATATATATGTGTGTGTACATACGTATGTATGTATGTATGTATGTATGTATATATATATATATATATATATATATATATATATATATATATATATAGTACATGCCAAATGTTTGGACACACCTTCTCATTTCAATGGATTTCGTTATTTTCATGACTATTTACCTTGTAGATTGTCACTGAAGGCATCAAAACTATAACACCTGTGAAGTAAAAAACATTTCTGGTGACTACCTCTTGAAGCTCATCGAGAGAATGCCAAGAGTGTGCAAAGCAGTAATCAGAGCAAAGGGTGGCTATTTTGAAGAAGCTAGAATATAAAACATGTTTTCAGTTATTTCACCTTTTTTTGTTAAGTACATAACTCCGCATGTGTTCATTCATAGTTTTGACGCCTTCTGTGACAATCTACAAAATAGTCATGAAAATAAAGAAAACCTATTGAATGAGAAGGTGTGTCCAAACTTTTGGCCTGTACTGTATATATATATATATATATATATATATTGTTTAACCTTGCTAACAAACATCAAACACTGGGGTCTAAGCTTGCGATTTACATAACTGAGACATTCCTCAAGGCATCCCTTTAAGTCCTCTCCTTTTTGGCAGTTACACATTTTTTGGTAATGTGATTTATGTAAATACGGTGTTGCTGTAGCTTTTTTACTTCATATGCAGTCAGTGGTCATTTGTTCCACTTTTTTAGTTATACTAGTGGTGTTCCTCAAGGCTCCATGTTAGATCCTCTATTTCTTCATCATTTGGGTTATTCAACTGGTGGCCTGCAAGACTTAAATGTTGGAGTAGATTCTTAAAAACATTAGACTGCTGTCATCAAGATGATCTTTGACTTAAAAACAGCAAAGCGCTCCTGTAACGCGGACAAAATGTCTACTGTAGAGGATGTTGGTTCTATGGAATATACACAATAAAACAGTGAAGGGAGTAGTCTGTTAGGGAGTAGTGCTTAGCTTTGTGGAAAGGTGCCCTCCCCATAATGTAGCTGAATATCCCTGACCTAAAAAAAAATAATTAAAAGTGTAATCATGAACATTCCTTGCGGTCTATCCAATAAAATTTAATGAAGCGACCCGTCGACATTAATGAGTCTTTGTCAATTAGTTTCTTTAACTGTCATCGTAAAATTCCACAAAAAGCAATAAAGTGTGACGACAACCGTAGAACCAATCGCATAGCAACACACGAGTCTAAATCAGCAAAATAATTAACAATTTAAAATTTGTGTTACCAAACATGCTAACATAAACACATTATACATGTTGTAATAGCTATAAAGCACCACCATGCACAAACCTTCCTGTTCATATAAAGGGTGAGTCATTTTACTTGTTTTAGTTGTATTACACAACAGTTCAAGCTCTCTATGGACTTGCATGACACTTAAGAAGTAAATAACAGTTTAATTTAGAGATGTCCGATAAATGCTTTAAAATGTAATATCAGAAATTATCGGTATCGGTTTCAAAATTATCAGTATCGGCTTCAAAAAGTAAAATGTATGACTTTTTAAAACGCGGCTGTGTACACAGACGTAGGGAGAAGTACAGAGCGCCAATAAACCTTGAAGGCACTGCCTTTGCGTGCCGGCCCAGTCACAAAATATCTACGGCTTTTCACACACACAAGTGAATGCAAATCATACTTGGTCAACAGCCATATAGGTCACACTGAGGGTGGCCGTTCAAACAACTTTAACACTGTTACAAATATGCGCCACACTGTGAACCCACACCAAACAAGAATGACAAACATTTCGGGAGAACATCCGCACCGTAACACAACAGAACAAATACCCAGAACCCCTTGCAGCACTAACTCTTCCGGGACGCTATAATATAATAATAATAATAATAATAATAACTGGGATTTATATAGCGCTTTTCTAAGTAACCAAAGTCGCTTTACATGTAGAACCCATCATTCATTCACACCTGGTGGTGGTAAGCTACTTTCATAGCCACAGCTGCCCTGGGGTAGACTGACGGAAGCGTGGCTGCAATTTGCGCCAACGGCCCCTCCGACCACCACCTATCATTCATCATTCAATTCACCGGTGTGAGTGGCACCGGGGGAAAAGGGTGAAGTGTCCCACCCAAGGACACAACGGCAGCGATTTTTTTGGATGGTAAGAGGCGGGGAGCGAACCTGCAACCCTCAGGTTTCTGGCACGGTTGCTCTACCCACTACACCATGCCGCCCCAATATACACCCCCCGCCACCCCCTACGCCCCCCACCTCAACCCCCCACCCCCCACCCACCTCAACCTCCTCATGCTCTCTCAGGGAGAGCATGTCCCAAATTCCAAGCTGCTGTTTTGAGGCATGTTAAAAAAAATTATGCACTTTGTGACTTCAATAATAAATATGGCAGTGCCATGTTGGCATTTTTTTTCCATAACTTGAGTTGATTTATTTTGGAAAACCTTGTTACATTGTTTAATGCATCCAGCGGGGCATCACAACAAAATTAGGCATAATAATGTGTTAATGCCACGACTGTATATATCGGTATCGGTTGATATCGGAATCGGTAATTAAGAGTTGGACAACATCGGAATATCAGATATCGGCAAAAAAGCCATTATCGGACATCTCTAGTTTAATTTTCATTGTTTATTTAATTAACTAAAATTACAATTAAATTTGATTTGATAGGTTTGATGGGATGCGTTGGATAAAATTGCAGCATCAAATTAGTATCGGTTGCATCAAAGAGTCCGCACACGTTTTGCAATTCCCTTTGAAGTGGTGTTGCCGCTCCTAGGGCAGGACAAAAAAATGATGGAAACAGTCAACGGAAGAGACACGCTTTGAAGCAACAAGACACGTATCGGGGCTGGGTGCCAGATAAGACCGAGTGAGACTCAGCACTTTTTTTGTTTGGGGGTTGAGGAGTCAGGATGAAAGTGGCCAACTTTAGTGCGCCGTGCCGCTTAATCGGAACATTGATTTTGATGCCCAGATGCCATATCGGAGCTGGGGGGCAAGTACGGGCAGAATTACCGCGCACTGGGTGCCGTTAGCTTGTGCAGGTGTACCTAATGAAGTGTCCGCACACACTGTGAAAGTTTTTGCGTTTCCCATTCCTCAGCACATCGCCCATGACCTCCCCATCCAACCCAACTCCCCGGACGCCTCCTGCATTAGCATTTAGATATACTTCAAATCCCAATGTTTCTTGCTCTCGCTCCGTACGAGAACATAGCAGCAATATCACCTACTGGAAGTCATCATAACAAAAATACGCACACACAGATGCTGCAGAAAGCTCCATGAAACAAAGCTATGTAAAACAATCCCTGCATGGCACCAATATGAACGTGTCCTATGGTGGCACAGTGTTTGTTTACAAGCTACTAGGGTTGTACGGTATACCGGTATTAGTATAGTACCGCGATACTAATGAATCATTTTCGGTACTATACCGCCTCTGAAAAGTACCGGTCAGCCACCCGAGCAGAGGAGCATGTTCGGCAGCGCAGTCACAGAGTACTTACAAGCAGACACAGCGTGTAGACAGAAAAGGGAGAACTGATGCATTTTGGCTTAAAAACTAATGATAAAGGTGAAGTTATAACACTGAAACGCCCTCAGGAAGAGGTGCTTTAAGACATGGCTAGCTAGATAGCGGCTAACGTCCAGCCCCAGTCGGCAGTGTTTTAAGTACTTCTAAATCACTAAGTAAGTTTCTTACAAGTACCGTATTTTCCGCACTATAAGGCGCACCGGATTATTAGCCGCACCTTCTATGAATTACATATTTCATAATTTTGTCCACCAATAAGCCGCCCCGGACTATAAGCCGCGCCTACGCTGCGCTAAAGTGAATGTCAAAAAAACGCTGCGCTAAAGTGAATGTCAAAAAAACAGTCAGATATTTCAGTCAAACTTTAATAATATATTGAAAACCAGCGTTCTAACAACTCTGTCCCAAAATGTACGCAAATGTGCAATCACAAACATAGTAAAATTCAAAATGGTGTAGAGCAATAGCAACATAATGTTGCTCGAACGTTAATGTCACAACACACAAAATAAACATAGCGCTCACCTTCTGAAGTTATTCTTCATTCGTAAATCCTTCGAATTCTTCGTCTTCGGTGTCCGAATTGAAAAGTTGCGCAAGCGTGGTATCCAAAATGGCCGGTTCCGTCTCGTCGAAGTCATCGGGAGTCAGTGTCGCTGTTGTTCTGTGAATCCTGCCTTCCGGAAAGCTCGGACCACAGTTGTGACCGAAATATCTGCCCAGGCATTTACGATCCACTGGCAAATGTTGGCGTATGTCGTCCGGCGCTGTCTGCCCGTCTTAGTGAAGGTGTGTTCGCCTTCGGAGCTGTGTGAAAAAAGCCACCCGGCCTCTTCGCGTAAACTTCCCTTAACCACTCGCTCATCTTTTCTTCGTCCATCCATCCCTTCGAGTTAGCTTTTATGATGACGCCGGCTGGAAAGGTCTCTTTTGGCAAGGTCTTCCTTTTGAATATCACCATGGGTGGAAGTTAGCATGGCAAGCTAGAACCACAGTGAAGGATGACTTCTCATTCCCTGTGGTGCGAATATTCACCGTACGTGCTCCCGTTCCACAGTGCGGTTCACAGGAATATCAGTTGCTGTGAAATACGGTAGTAATCCGTGTGCGGATGGAGAGATTGCGTCTTTTTATGAACCGGATCCTTGTCGCGTAGTAGGAGCCATTTTGTGGTCTTTACAGATGTAAACAGGAAATGAAACGTACGGTGATATCCGCGCGTTTTTTCTTCTTCTTCCGGGGGCGGGTGGTTGCTTACAGTAGAAGAAGAAGCGCTTCCTGTTCTATGGGGGCGGGTGCTTTCCTTGGCGGTTGCTTGCGTAGAAGAAGAAGCGCTTCCTGTTCTACCGGGAAAAAAGATGGCGGCTGTTTACCGAAGTTGCGAGATCGAAACTTTATGAAAATGAATCGTAATAAAGCGCACCGGGTTATAAGGCGCACTGTCAGCTTTTGAGAAAAATTGTGGTTTTTAGGTGCGCCTTATAGTGCGGAAAATACGGTATCATCCCTGCAGGACGAGGAATAGCTAAACATGCTTCACTACACACCGTAGCTCACCAGTGTCAAAATGTAAACAATCGCCATGGGTGGATCTACACCTGACATCCACTGTAATGATACCAAGTACAGTAGCGTATCTAACTATGATTATGTTGATTTTTTTTGGCATCACATCTTTCGTTTAAAAACAAATATATATTATGTTTATAAACTCAGGAAATATGTCCCTGGACACATGAGGACTTTGAATATGACCAATGTGTGATCCTGTCACGACTTGGTATCGGATTGATACCCAAATTTGTGGTATCATTCAAAACTAATGTAAAGCATCTAAACAACAGAAGAATAAGTGATTATTACATTTTAACAGAAGTGTAGATAAAACATGTTAAAAGAGAAAGTAAGCAGATATTAACAGTAAACGAACAAGTAGATTAATAATTCATTTTCTACCACTTGTCCTTAATAATTTTGACAAAATAATAGAATGATAAATGACACAATATGTTACTGCATATGTCAGCAGACTAAATTACATACTTGCCAACCCTCCCGATTTTTCCGGGAGACTCCCGAATTTCAGTGCTCCTCCCGAAAATCTCCCGGGACAACCATTCTCCCGAATTTCTCCTGATTTTCACCCGGACAACAATATTAAGGGCGTGCCGTGATGGCACTGCCTTTAGCGTCCTCTACAACCTCGCTTTTCCTCCATTCAAACAGCGTGCCAACCCAGTCACATAATATATGCAGTTTTTACACACACATGAGTGACTGCAAGGCATATTTGATCAACAGCCATACAGGTCACACGGAGGGTGGCCGTATAAACAACTTTAACGCTGTTACAAATATGCGCCACACTGTGAACCCACGTCAATAATGAATAAAGCAAAACATGTTCTAGACAAAAAATCACTTCATATTCTCTACTGCTCACTAGTGTTACCATATCTGAGTTATTGTGCAGAAATATGGGGAAATAATTACAAAAGTACACTTCATTCATTAACGGTGTTACAAAAAAGATCAGTTAGAATAATACATAATGTTGGATATAGAGAACACACAAATCCTTTATTTATTGAATCAAAGATTCTGAAATTCTACGACATAGTGAATTTGCAAACAGCTAAAATTATACACAAAGCAAACTATAACCTGCTACCCAAGAATATACAACAATTCTTCTCAAAAAAAGAGGAGAAATATAATCTTAGAGAGAAATGTAATTTAAAACATTTGTATGCACGTACAACACTTAAGACCTTCAGTATATCAGTATGTGGAATTCAATTATGGAATGGATTAAGCAAAGCAATCAAACAATGTACTAATATGATCCACTTCAAGAAACTCTTCAAACTTAAAGTGTTTACAAAGTACAAAGAAGAAGAACCATGATAAACATTCTGAATTTATTTAACTCATCCATTCTTTCATTCTTTCACTCACAAAATAATCTTACTTATCTCAACATATGAAATGTAACTTACTTCACCAATTATTATTTATTTACTTATTTTATTGTATTACTTATGGAGTATATTGTGAATAAATTGAGAACAGGAAGTGAACAAAAGTTTTAGCAACTGTCATGTAAAAGAAAAGGGGTAGGATTAAATAAGCTTTGCTTCTTCCTACTCCTTTTCGAACATGTTGAAAAGAGAAACTGGAGATTGTGATGTATCATGTTGTATACTTGCATGTTCGAAATAAACTCAAACTCAAACTCAAACTCAAACACCAAACAAGAATGACAAACACATTTCGGGAGAACATCCACACCGTAACACAACATAAACACAACAGAACAAATACCCAGAATCCCTTGCAGCCCTAACTCTTCCGGGCTACAATATACAACCCCGCTACCACCAAACCTCGCCCCCCCCCCAACTATGCTAAATTAGGAGCCGTTGTTTGCTTACTTACTACTAAAAGACAAGTTGTCTAGTATGTTCACTATTCTATTTAAGGACTAACTTACAATAAGAAAAATGTGTTTAATTTACTTGTGTAGCGGTTGCTTTAAGGACATAATTCACCACACCTGTTTACCGTATTTTTTGTACTATAAGTCACAGTTTTTTTCCATAGTTTGGCCGGGCTCCAGTGCAACTTATATATGTTTTTTCCCTTCTTTATTATGCATTTTCGGCAAGTGCGACTTATACTCCGGTGCGACTTATACTCCGAAAAATACGGTACTTGACTTTCTCATCATTATTCACTGTCATTGTTCGATTGTGCACATAACAATATTGTTCTTGTTTAGCATTCATACATGCAGTTAAGAGTGAGTAATTCGGAGCGACCCCTTTAAGTGACCGTCAGGTTATTTTCCCAAAGTTGGGGGTTTGTTGTGACCGCCATTTTGAGTCGCTGGTTGTACGCAGTCATTCATTCTCGTCTTTGATGAATAAATGACACACACACACGTTTTTGTGTGTCAAACGATACTTCAAGTTGTCTTGCTTTCACGCTACAAGCGCAACACCATAAAATTTTTTGTTAAAATAAAGCCAATAATGCAATTTTTATGGTCCCCGTTATTTAGAAAAGTATCAAAGTACTGAAAAGTATCTAAATCATTTTGGTACCAGTACCGGTACCAAAGTTTGGTATGGGGACAACACTACAAGCTACTGTACTTACCATGAATTGATTAACGTGGACCCCGACTTAAACAAGTTGAAAAACTTATTGGGGTGTTACCATTTAGTGGTCAATTGTACGGAATACCGTATTTTCCGCACTATAAGGCGCACCTAAAAACCACAAATTTTCTCAAAAGCTGACAGTGCGCCTTATAACCCGGTGCGCTTTATATATGGATAAATATTAAGATTCATTTTCATAAAGTTTCGGTCTCGCAACTTCGGTAAACAGCCGCCATCTTTTTTCCCCGTAGAAGAAGCGCGCGGTGCATGCTGGGATATGTGACGTTTCATTTCCATTTGTGTGTTTATGTAAAGACCCCAAAATGGCTCCTATTAAGTGTGTTGTCTGTCTAATTATAAATAATGCAGACGAGGCGTGTTAACTGAGTTCTCAACGTTTACTCACAGCGTGCTCATAACCACATTCTAACTCCCAGCATACAACAATGCTTCTCAGGGCTACCGCGCATGCTCGTCACTATCGTTGCATGCTGGGTAGTGTAGTTGTTATATTTGCTAGCTCATAACATCACATTAAGAGACACGCTTACGCGCTTAATTCAATACTCGCCGTCATTCCGGGTGGATTGACAAAAGACCTCCAGCCGCTAGATATTGGTGTCAACAGGGCATTCGAAGCTAGACTGCTAACTGCGTGGGAACAGTGGATGACAGAAGGCGAACACGTGACGTTCACCAAGACAGGGAGGCAGGGAGACAGCGCCAGACGACATTTTGGATCCCACATTCGCCCAACTTTTCAATTCGGACAACGAAGGAGAATAATTCGAGGGATTTATGAATGAAGAATAACTTCAGAAAGTGAGCGCTATGTTTATTTTGTGTGTTGTGACATTAACGTTCGAGCAACATTATGTTGCTATTGCTCTGCACTATTTTGAATTTTACTATGTTTGTGATTGCACATTTGCGTACATTTTGGGAGTGAACAGAGTTGTTAGAACGCTGGTTTTTAATATATTATTAAAGTTTGACTGACCTATCTGACTGTTTTTTTTGACATTCCTTTAGCGCAGTTAGATGCGGCTTACAACACCGGGCGGCTTATAGGTGGACAAAGTTTTGAAATATGCCGTTCATTGAAGGCGCGGCTTTTAACCCAGGGCGCCTTATGGTGCGGAAAATACGGTATGTACTGTACTGTGCAATCTACCAATACAAGTCTCAATCAATCAGTCAATGGTTCACAAGCATTTATAAAGGAAAGAAAATGACAGGCTTCACTACACGTCTAAAAATAACGCTGCCAACTACAAAATGCTTCAGTTAGCTACAGACATGGGAGCGTTCTGCTGGATGATTTTGTTTTTCTTCAGCAAATAGGCTAACCGGCACAGGTACAGTGTATACTAGGGCTGGGCACCACGCAATTCGATTCGATTCTTGAGGGTAATGATTCGATTCAGAATCCATTCTCGATTCAAAACGATTTTCGATTCAAAATCCATACATTTTTTTTAATTACATTGAGTGCCAGTTTTATGATTAACTCCATGAAATAGATAAAGAGCTCTAATAAATGTATATAATACTTAAAAGAAACCTGGTTTTGTTTAATACAATTCTCCATTAAAATATACTAAAGTCAAACACAAATGAGGCAAGATAAGTATTCCACACTTCTCTTTTCTAAAGGAAATCTGTACAGCAGATATGATCATCTACATCAACAACATGATGTGCCTAAGCGATTTAAAGTGGACAGGGCAGATTAAAAAATAAAATAAAAAAGAAGTTTATTTTAGATTTTTATGAATTTTTGATTAAAAAAAAACTCAATTCAAAAATATTTTTGTTTTGACAACCCTGATGTATGTCAGTTCTTTCGCAGGCTTTTTTAGTGATTTTTTTGTGTGTGTAAAATGCCTGATTTTGCTGTGGCATTTAAAAAAAAAAGTTGCTGCAAAAGTTGTGATGTTTTAAGGCTTCCATCTATCCATTTTCTACCGCTTGTCCCTTTTTGGGGTCGCGGGGGGTGCTGGAGCCTATTTTAGCTACACCGTTTTAATTAACATGACATATCCATTGTGTTAGTGGTTTTTCTAACCCCAAAAAGCACAGTGTTTCAAAGAAATGTGCTTTATTTGCATTTTGAATTAAACATTTTTGAATATTGACAGCAATTTACCCAGGATTTTGCAGGCCCTTTATTTAAAAGGCTGAATTTGTAGACATTTATCACAAAAATTGCAATGAAAATTGCAGGGGATTTTTTTTGGGGTGTTTGTTGCAATAAAATCTAATTATAATAGGGAAAGTTGCCGAAGAAACTATCTTCAACCAACCAACATGGCACACTAATAATGTGCAATAGTTAGCCACAACAAAGTACATGCGTATTATTGCAAAAAAAAATATTATTTGGAAGTCTTCACACACAAAAAAACTTTCACAGTTTAAAAATAATTTTTACTGAAGTCGACAATACAAATAATCTTAAAGGACATTACTATAGAAATTACACTTTGTAAGCCATCTGTACACTGACTACTCTAAAGTATATCCCAGCTTAATTTTTAGTGTTCTTCCTTAAAAAGATAGCAGTAAAAATGGTTGAAGGTAGAGATGTCCGATAATATCGGCCGATAAATGCTTTAAAATGTAATATCGGAAATTATTGGTATCGGTTTCAAAAAGTAAAATGTATGACTTTTTAAAAACGCTGCTGTGTACACGGACGGACGTAGGGAGAAGTACAGAGCGATAAACCGTAAAGGCCCTGCCTTTGCGTGCCGGCCCAGTCACATAATATATGCGCTTTTACACACACAGGTTACACTGAGGGTGGCCGTATAAACGACTTTAACACTGCTACAGGTATGCGCCACACTGTGCACCCACACCAAACAAGAATGACAAACACATTTCGGGAGAACATCCGCACCGTAACACAACATAAACACAACAGAACAAATACCCAGAAGCCCTTGCAGCACTAACTCTTCTGGGACGCTACAATATACACCCCCCGCTACCACCAAACCCACATTAATCAATTCATGGTAAAGTTACATTGTTTAATGCATCCAGCGGGGCATCACAACAAAATTAGACATAATAATGTGTTAATTCCACGACTGCGTATATCAGTATCGGTTGATATCGGAATCGTTAATTAAGAGTTGGACAATATCGGAATATCGGATATCGGCAAAAAAGCCATTATCGGACATCTCTAGTTGAAGGATGTACTCACTTTTGTGAGATTACTGTATAAATGAGTTATTTTCAATATATACTGTATATATAATGTGTAACTGCAGTATATTTACTACATATCTTAACATCTGCTGGTATGTTTGTTAATAACATGTGAACATTGCACACACAGACATGCAAAGCTTGAAAGTTGAAAGTCGATCGTAGATGTTTATGTTCCAACACATTGCAAGTAGTTTCAGTGAGAACTGTTGACAGCGATTTAAATTGACGATTTTTGTTGGCAAACGAGTAATAAATGGGTGAATAAATGACACTGCCTGTGACGATGCAGGGAGACATTTGACTGGTTGGATAGTTGCGTTGCATTTGAGTGCTCCCGGGACAAATTATTGCGGGCAATCGGGGAATTTTCGGAACCAGGAAACATGCTGGCTTGAATGTCCAAGGTGAGTGGAGCGTGTGGATCTTGGAACGGTTAAATCGAATGAGAAATGTGATTGTATATTTCCCATTCATTGTCAATAGTAAGAAAAACTGGTAATTCCTTGAAAACCGTGAATTTGGGGAAAGGGAAAACATGTTTTGCTAAGAGCAGTGTGGGGGTTGATGGTCGGAATCAGGTTAAAAATGGCGCAAAATTTTGAGAATTTTGGGCATTGTCTAACTATGAATGCATCCATTCATTTGAATGGGAAATTCTTTGAAATTTGGGAATTTCAGGAAAACCGGGAATTTTTGAAAATATAGATAATACCTCAATTGTCCTATATGATATGAATGGGTTGGTGTTGGAATGTTTCCAAAACAGTTAAAAAATGTTGACATAACGGTTTCAATTTTAATTGGTATTTCGGAATTCCTGGAATTTCGTGAAAATTGGGAATTTGTAGGAAAAGCAAAGATAACTTTTGTTGTCCCAACTAAGAGGAATGATTTGAAGGTGGACTTGGTCAGAAACAGTTGAACAACGTGGACTGTGAAAACTTACCAGCAAGAGGTGAAAACAGGGCTTTGGAAAACCAGGAATTTTGAGAATTCCTGGAATTTCTTTTGACTTGGAAAATAGTAGTTTTGATTGTCCAAAGTGAGTGGAGTGTGTGGATGGTAAAACGGTTTGAACCGGTTGAGAAATGTGGAAAGTTCGAAAAATGACCCATCCATTTTCATTGGAAAAATGTACCGGAAAACCGGGAGTTCTGAGTGATCTGGGATATTTTTTTAAAATGTTTTTGGCGATCTCAGGATTGATACTGGAATAGTTCTGATCGGATGAAAAGGGTGGGCTGTGGAGCGCACCACACTTTTGCAGTGGAATAACAATAAATAGATGATTTTTTGGTGTAGAATGCTTGGGCATTCACACAATTGATAATTCATCCATTCATCCATTTTCTACCGCTTGTCCCTCATAATTTCGAGAAAGTAATAGAATGAGAAATGACTGAATACAGAATGTATTGAGCCAAATTACTACTAAAAGTGAAATTCCTATTTTGTCTTAACCTTATTTAATGTCAAAATGTATTGCAATAAGAAACATATGTTTAATGTATCATACACGTTTCTGGTCAAATTAAGCCAATAATGCCATTTTACCCCTATACCCTTTATTTTGAAACGTATCAAAATACATTTTGGTACCTGTACCGAGGTCCCAGATTTAGCCAAATGAGTATCACAAGAACAACAGTATGAACTAGTGTTGTCTAGATACTTTTGCGCTCGACCTGATGTTCCTCCAAGGGAATTTAAGTTACTGGTCAATCCCAAATTCTTTTGATGACACATAAGCTGAGTTTAAATGATCACCAGAACAGAATAGGGATTTTGTCATTTATTTCCAAAGCTTTGGAGAGACCAGCCTAGAACAACACATTCAATTGCGTAGCCAAGTTGATCTGAAAACATTACGGAAGTGCTGTGCTCTTCAATATGCCAATAGCCCACACCCTCCAGAACCCTCCAATACACATGTCTATTGTTCTACTTTAGCCTCAGACAGGATGAGATAAGGAGAAGGAGTATCTCTCCTCTTCACATTCCTAAAGTCAAGCTAACTCACAGTGGACTTGCGGACAACCAGAAAGAGAACAAATGGAAAAACACCAGCTGTTTTCAAATATGACTGAATAGAAAGAAATAACTCTTGCATATATATATATATATATATATATGTATATATATATACATATCTCCGTCAATACCAAAATGTTGGTAAAACCGGGACCTGGGGTACTAAATTGCCATTTCACCTCTCTCATGTGTGCTAGAATGACAATAAAGTTCCTTTCATCCTTAAATCTACAGACACACAAAACTGTGTGTTCCGAGTAGGGCTTACTGAGAGCACTTTTTAAAAAAACTGTCTAGATTCCAGCATCAGGGCTAGATTTTGTCTAACAATACATTATTCAGGGACCTCTGAGACTTATTTAAAGTTGTTGAGAACATATTAAAATATGAGATAATAACCAGGGGAAAAAAGCCTTTGTCTGGAATAATGGTTTCAAAACAACCAAACAGAACCCATGCATAGTTAATCCTTCAGACATACAGCGTGATACGTTGACATCTTGCAACTTTAGATGCATATTTTCCCTGAAGACGTTGGTCGAAATTCCCCATTTTCCAACCTCAAAGGCACTTTTTAAAATCACACAAAGGTTTTGATTGACGGCTGTGTACCTCATTGAACAACTCAGAGCCTGGAAATCTGTGCGACAATATTGATGTAGTTAATGAGAGTAAACACACCAAGCTGCTGTTATCTGTCTCACACACACACACACACACACACACACACACACACACACACACACACACACACACACACACACACACACACGAGACACATCCTTGGATCTCTTTCCAACCAGCCTCAAAATACACATTCCAGGCTGGTTTCACTCCTCCATCCTTTAGCATTAATCCTCCATATTTCATTTTCCCCCCACAACTTTGCACTGTTGGTGTATTTCAAATCTTTTTGAGAACAGGTGGTTGCAGGCAACAGGCGAATGCATGCCGAGGAACAGGAGAGAAATGTCATGTTATAGTTGCCCATTGTGGAGAAATAAAAGTCTATCTTATTCTTTTCTACTTGGACTGCACTTTGCATGCAAGGAACGTGTACTTGCTGTGGTGTGGAAAAAGCCGTTATTGCATGCATACATGTTCATATGCAAAGTGACACGTTCATACAGTGCACAAAAGTCAGTAGAAGCATCCATCTTCTTGGTTAGATCATCTGTTACCATGGCAACCCCCATTTTTTGGATTGAAGAACTATTTAAAAAAACATCCTATACACTATATTGCCAAAAGTATTTGGCCACCTGCCTTGACTCGCATATGAACTTGAAGTGCCATCCCATTCCTAACCCATAGGGTTCAATATGATGTCGGTCCACCTTTTGCAGCTATTACAGCTTCAACTCTTCTGGGAAGGCTGTCCACAATGTTGCGGAGTGTGTTCATAGGAATTTTCCACCATTCTTCCAAAAGCGCATTGGTGAGGTCACACACTGATCTTTGTGGAGAAGGCCTGGCTCTCAGAACACCTTTGGGATTAATTAGAACGGAGACTATCGGGTTCAGGTCAGGATTCTGTGCAGGCCAGTCAAGTTCATCCACACCAGACTCTGTCATCCATGTCTTTATGGAGCTTGCTTTGTGCACTGGTGCACAGTCATGTTGGAAGAGGAAGGGGCCCACTCCAAACTGTTCCCACAAGGTTGGGAGCATAGAAACCTACTCAGTGGCCTAGTGGTTAGAGTGTCTGCCCTGAGATCGGTAGGTTGTGAGTTCAAACCCCGGCCGAGTCGTACCAAAGACTATAAAAATGGGACCCATTACCTCCCTGCTTGGCACTCAGCATCAAGGGTTGGAATTGGGGGTTAAATCACCAAAAATGAGTCCCGGGCGCGGCCACCGCTGCTGCCCACTGCTCCCCTCACCTCCCAGGGGGTGAACAAGGGGATGGGTCGAATGCAGAAGACAATTTTCACCACACCTAGTGTGTGTGTGTGTGACAATCATTGGTACTTTAACTTTAACTTAAAATGTTTTGGTATCCTGGAGCATTCAAAGTTCCTTTCACTGGAACTAAGGGGCCAAGCCCAACTCCTGAAAAACAACCCCACACCATATTTCCTCCTCCACCTGTGGCCAAGCCAAGTGGACACCTGATTATGATCATTTGGATGGTTGGCCAAATACTTTTGGCAATATATATATATATTCCACTAGCATTCAAAAAAGCAGTTATTCATCCTTTGCTCAAAAGACCTAACCTCGATCCTGACCTCATGGTAAACTACCGGCCGGTGTCCCACCTTCCGTTTATCTCGAAAATCCTCGAAAAAATTGTCGCACAGCAGCTAAATGAACACTTAATGTCTAACAATCTCTGTGAACCTTTTCAATCCGGTTTCAGGACAAATCACTCTACGGAGACAGCCCTCGCAAAAATGACTAATGATCTACTGCTAACGATGGATTCTGATGCGTCATCTATGTTGCTGCTTCTTGATCTTAGCGCTGCTTTCGATACCGTCGATCATAATATTTTATTAGAGCGTATCAAAACACGTATTGGTATGTCAGACTTAGCCTTGTCGTGGTTTAACTCTTATCTTACTGACAGGATGCAGTGCGTCTCCCATAACAATGTGACCTCGGACTATGTTAAGGTAACGTGCGGAGTCCCCCAAGGTTCGGTTCTTGGCCCTGCACTCTTTAGTATTTACATGCTGCCGCTAGGCGACATCATACGCAAATACGGTGTTAGCTTTCATTGCTATGCTGATGACACCCAACTCTACATGCCCCTAAAGCTGACCAACACGCCGGATTGTAGTCAGCCGGAGGCGTGTCTTAATGAAATTAAACAATGGATGTCCGCTAACTTCTTGCAACTCAACACTAAGAAAACGGAAATGCTGATTATCGGTCCTGCTAAACACCGACATTTATTTGATAATACCACCTTAACATTTGACAACCAAACAATTACACAAAGCGACTCAGTAAAGAATCTGGGTATTATCTTCCACCCAACTCTCTCCTTTGAGTCACACATTAAGAGTGTTACTAAAACGGCCTTCTTTCATCTCCGTAATATCGCTAAAATTCGTTCCATTTTGTCCACTAGCGACGCTGAGATCATTATTCATGCGTTCGTTACGTCTCGTCTCGATTACTGTAACGTATTATTTTCGGGTCTCCCTATGTCTAGCATTAAAAGATTATAGTTGGTACAAAATGCGGCTGCTAGACTTTTGACAAGAACAAGAAAGTTTGATCATATTACGCCTATACTGGCTCACCTGCACTGGCTTCCTGTGCACTTAAGATGCGACTTTAAGGTTTTACTACTTACGTATAAAAAACTACACGGTCTAGCTCCAGCCTATCTTACCGATTGTATTGTACCATATGTCCCGGCAAGAAATCTGCGTTAAAAGAACTCCGGCTTATTAGTGATTCCCAGAGCCCAAAAAAAGTCTGCGGGCTGTAGAGCGTTTTCTATTCGGGCTCCAGTACTATGGAATGCCCTCCCGGTAACAGTTAGAGATGCTACCTCAGTAGAAACATTTAAGTCCCATCTCAAAACTCATTTGTATACTCTAGCCTTTGAATAGCCCCCCTTTTTTAGACCAGTTGATCTGCCGTTTCTTTTCTTTTCTCCTCTGCTCCCCCCTATCCCTTGTGGAGGGGAAGACACACAGATCCGGTGGCCATGGATGGGGTGCTGGCTGTCCGGGGTCGGGACCCGGGGTGGACCGCTCGCCTGTATATTGGTTGGGAACATCTCTGCGCTGCTGACCCGTCTCCGCTCGGGATGGTTTCCTGCTGACCCCACTGTGGACTGGACTCTTACTGTTATGCTGGATCCACTATGGACTGGACTCTCACAATATTATGTTAGACCCACTCGACATCCATTGCATTCGGTCTCCCTAGAGGGGGGGGGGGTTACCCACATATGCGGTCCTCTCCAAGGTTTCTCATAGTCATTCACATCGACGTCCCACTGGGGTGAGTTTTTCCTTGCCCTTATGTGGGCTATACCGAGGATGTCGTTGTGGCTTGTGCAGCCCTTTGAGACACTTGTGATTTAGGGCTATATAAATAAACATTGATTGATTGATTGACAGCACTTTGGAAACATTTTGTTGTTTAAATGTGCTATATAAATAAAGTGGATTGGATTGGATATATATATATATATATATATATATATATATATATATATATATATATATATATATATATATATATATATATATATATATATGTAACTTTTCCCAGAATTACTTTCTCCAATTGCATATTAATGACTTTGTCAATGGATGCTCTCATCCATCCAGGTCATTGTGTCTTCAGGGCATTCCAATGATCACAACTGGACTGTTTAGTTTGTTTGAGAAGACGTTTTGTCTCTCGTCCAAGTAGGCTTCATCAGTTCACGCTCATGGACTTAGATTAGTCACATCTTTAGGCTTAAATTGGTCAGATCTGACCAAGGTGCAGATCGGAACAATCTAGTCTTAGACTTAGATTAGTAAATATAGTCTTAGAGCTGGTCTTAAAACTATATTGGTCACATCTGTGTCACGACTGGGACAGTGGCTTGGTTTGTTCTCCCGAGGTGCAAAAGATTTGGACCATACGTGGCGTGAAGGGGAGTACATGATTTATTTAAACACTATAACTACAAAAAAAAAGGATCAAACAAAAGGTGCGCACAGGGGCGGAAGTACAAAACTTGACTATAAACACAAAACTTGCACAAAGGCAGAAACTATGAACAATTAAACAAAACTTGCAAACTATGGCATGAATAAAGAAAACTTACTTGGACGAGAAACCGGCATGAAAAAAGAGCAGCAAGGGTCTTAAGGGTGTGTGGAGAGTGTGCAGAAGCATAAATGCGGGATGTCGCCAGAAAGACAAACTGAAAACAATGAACTTAAATACTACAGACATGATTAACGAAAACAGGTGCGTGACTCAAAACGTGAAACAGGTGCGTGACGTGACAGGTGAAAACTAATGGGTTGCTATGGTGACAAACAAGAGTACACAATGAGTCCAAACGTGAAACAGGTGAAAGAATACAAGGGAGTGAAAAGCCAGAAACTAAAGAGTCCAATAACTAAACTAAACAAAACATGACTAATACAAAACATGGTCACACAGACATGACAATCTGCGTCTGGGTCAGGTTTGACCAAACGGTAGAAAATGGATGGATGGATGGATGGATGGATTGATCAGATGTTATTGGATTAGACTTAGACTTCCTTTTATTGTCATTCAAATTTGAACTTTACAGTACAGATAAAAACAACATTTTGTTGCATTAGCTTGTTGTAGTGAAGGATGAACGAGCAATAAGGTGCAGATATAAATAAATATATTACTGTACAGATACATATATTGCACTTTTTCATATGCATCCACTTTTATGGATGTATGTTATATTGTCTTTTTTATTCCAGCGAGTTAATCCGTTTTTGGGGGGAATTGAGGGAATTATTATGATGCGTTCAAGAGTTTGATGGCCTGAGGGAAGAAGCTGTTACAGAACCTCGAGGTTCTGCTGTGGAGGCTGCGAAACGTCTTTCTAGAGTCCAGCAGTGAAAACAGTCCTTGGTGGGCGTGGGAGGAGTGTACAGATTTTCTGAGCCTTGGTCAGGCAGCAGCTTTTTGCGATTTCCTGGATAGGAGGAAAAGGAGTCCTGATGATCTTTTCCGTCGTCCTCACCACTCTCTGCAGACTTCCAGTCTGAGGCACTGCAGGCTCCAGTCCAGACAGAGATGCAGTTGGTCAGTAGGCTCTCTATAGTGCCTCTGCCGATAGATGTGACCAAGATGCAGATCTGACCAATCTAAGTCTAAGACTAGATGTGATCAATCTAAGTCTATGAGCGTGAACTGATGAAACCTGCTTGGATCAGAAGTGAAACGTCCTCTCAGACAAACTGAACAGTCATGTTGCAAAAATTGAATGCCCTGAGGACTTTGTTCCGTATTTAATTGACAATAGCAAACCTCTTTTATTTTTTTTTTTAGAAATTTCCAAATATATTTAGCTGACGTAGTGTCATGAAGGTAAGGTGGTTTTACAAAAAAAGACATACTGCAGGACTTGCAGTACTACGAATATACAATTATGAAGTGCTTTTCATAAATACATAACCCTTGGTGATCCTTTTTTGGTGTAGTCCTTTGCATTTCCGTCTGCCTTAAAGTTACCTCCTTTTTTCTCCTTCTTGTCCATCCCCCCTTGTCCTTGTGCTTCAGACCGGGTCTACTCGCGCACTCAATATGGTATTGATTGCTTTCCCTCTGTGTTCTGTGACCTTGCTGTAATAGTGCCAGAGAGGTGGCGGCAGATAGATTTCTCTGAAAAAGACACCTATGTTCGGTAATCTATGGTTGCAGTCTTCCAATTAAGCAGGAACGCAGCACAGGACCTCCTCCCCGTTTAGCGTCCTTTTACGTGAGGTCCTGCCATGGGGCCTAAGGGGAGGGGAGAAAAAACGGTGCAGTTTGTGATGACTGCTGAGGGGAAATGGCAAGGCAGGTGTGGGGCTTGTCAGGAACAATAGTAGAATAACTCTTACGGGCTTTTGAGCCTTTTTCATGCCAAGGATTTTTCTTCAGTGTTTATTTGGCGATAATGTCTTTTTCCTAAGAATAATTTTTCTGTTGGACTGTGATTAGGCCCCTTTTGGTAGGGCACTTTTTTCAACTTTCTAAATGGCTTTTATTATTTTTTGTTTCTTATAATTGATAATGCTTGTTACTGATTCGATATCGTGCCTTTTCCTGTGGGCCACTTTCTTCCCGTTTCTGATAGGCTATAGTGAACTTCACCTGAGAATGACTTTCTTCAGTTTTCAATTGGCGAGAATGTTTATTTTTTTCCTGGGAATGACTTTCTTTAGGGTTCCAAAAGGCCATTGTTTTTTTTTCCAAGGAATGGCTTTCTCCAGGACTCTAATTGGGTATTGTGCCTTTTTCTTCTGGGCGACTTTCTTCTGGCCTCTGATTGGCTATTGCAAAATTTGCCTGGTTATGACAGGTCTCTTATTGGCTGAAATTAATTTTCCTGGTAATTGATCTTTTGAGTTTTTGATTGGCTATCTTACATTTTTCCTGTTGTTGACTTTCTTTGGGTTTCAATTGGCTATAATGTATACATCCTGGAAATTACTTTCCTTTGTTTCTAATTGGTTAGAATGTTTTTTTCTTGTGAGTTTTTTTGTTCTGTTTCGAATTAGTTGTTTTCCTAAGAATTTCTTTCTCCGTTGACTATTATGTTTTTTCCTGGGAATTACTTTCTTTAGGGTTCCAAACGGCATTGTAATTTTCTCCAAGGAATAGCTTTCTCCAGGACTCTAATTGGGTATTGTGCCTTTTTCTTGTGGGTGACTTTCTTCTGGCCTCTGATTGGCTAATGCAAACATTGCCTGGTTATGACATTCTTCAGGCCACTCATTGGCTTGACATTATTCAGGTCTTTCATTGGCTACCATGCCTTTTCCTGGTGAAGACTTTCTTCAGACCTTCTGATTGGCCATTTTCCTAAGAATGGCTTTCTTTGAGTGTCTGGTTGGAGATCTTGCCTTTTTCCTGGTAACGATTTTCTTTTGTTTCTAATTATTTGGAATGTTTTTGTTTTTTCTAGCAATAGCATTAAACAGGACTCTTATTGGGTATCGTGCCTTTTACTGTCGGCAACTTTCTTCCGGATTCTCATTAGCTATTGTGAATTTTGCCTGGTAATGCATTCTTCAGGTCTCTTATTGGCTGAGATTCCCTTTCCTGAGAATTACTTTCTCTGTGGGCGACTTTCTTCTGGCCTCTGATTGGCTAATGCAAACATTGCCTGGTTATGACATTCTTCAGGCCACTCATTGGCTTGACATTATTCAGGTCTCTCATTGGCTACCATGCCTTTTTCTGGTAAAGACTTTCTTCAGACCTTCTGATTGGCCATTTTCCTAAGAATGGCTTTCTTTGGGTGTCTGGTTGGAGATCTTGCCTTTTTCCTGGTAACGATTTTCTTTTGTTTCTAATTATTTGGAATGTTTTTGTTTTTTTCTAGCAATTTATTGGGTTTCGTGCCTTTTCCTGTCGGCAACTTTCTTCAGGATTCTCATTAGCTATTGTGAATTTTGCCTGGTAATGCATTCTTCAGGTCTCATATTGGCTGAGATTCCCTTTCCTGGGAATGACTTTCTCTGTGGGTGACTTTCTTCTGGCCTCTGAATGGCTAATGCAAACATTGCCTGGTTATGACATTCTTCAGGCCACTCATTGGCTTGACATTATTCAGGTCTCTCATTGGCTACCATGCCTTTTCTTGGTAAAGACTTTCTTCAGACTTTCTGATTGGCCATTTTCCTAAGAATGGCTTTATTCGGGTGTCTGGTTGGAGATCTTGCCTTTTTCCTGGTAACGATTTTCTTTTGTTTCTAATTATTTGGAATGTTTTTGTTTTTTTCTAGCAATTTATTGGGTTTCGTGCCTTTTCCTGTCGGCAACTTTCTTCCGGATTCTCATTAGCTATTGTGAATTTTGCCTGGTAATGCATTCTTCAGGTCTCTTATTGGCTGAGATTCCCTTTCCTGGGAATTACTTTCTCTGGGTTTTTGATTGGCTAGCTTATATTTTTCCTGTTAAATACTTTCTTCAGCTTTTAATTGGCTTGAATATATATGTCCTGGAAATGACTTTCCTTTGTTTCTAATTAGTTGGAACGCATCATGACTTTGATCAGGTTTCCATTGGCTGTTGTGCCTTTTTCTTAAGAATTGCTTTCTTCAGGTTTCTGATTGGCTGTCATGCTTCTTCCTGGTGAAGACTTCTTTCAGACTTTTTCTTTCAGGCTCAAACTTCCTGATTGTTGGACGTTAAAGCGCCACCTGTTACGTCGCACGTGCTGCAAATGTATTTTTGACATCAGAGGGATGTTTCTCAGCAGATGCCACTTTAAGGGGCGGTATAGCTTAGTTGGTAGAGTGGCCGTGCCAGCAACTTGAGGGTTCCAGGTTCGATCCCCGCTTCTGCCAACCTAGTCACTGCCGTTGTGTCCTTGGGCAAGACACTTTACCCACCTGCTCCCAGTGCCACCCACACTGGTTTAAAAAAAAAACTTAGATATTGGGTTTCACTATGTAAAGCGCTTTGAGTCATTAGAGAAAAGCGCTATATAAATATAATTCACTTGACTTCACTTCACTAAGGATAACGAGGTATGTGTGGACATAACTTTGCTTTTTGCTATGGTTTGGCTAACACTTTGTCTCCAATTCCCCACTGGATTCACTACCGAAACGTAACAGTAACGGTAATTGGCCGCCGCCCAAACACACACTGCAGCACACAGACACACACACATACACATACACACACACACACACACACACACACACACACACACACACACACACACACACACACACCTCTGCACCGCACTAGCAGCTCCCAGAGGAATTTGTCCTCCGCAGATGGTGGTACAAAAATCGTTGCTTCCATCGTGACACCCCACTCTTCCTTTTCCCATCCCCTCCTCCTCCTTCCTTCATCCTTTTTTCTCTTCATCTCCCACTTATTTTCACCTCTTTGTCAGTGTCCTTTTCGACACAAACCGCGACAACATCCAAACTTGTCTTCAGTCACTCGTTCGTCCTTCACTGGCTTTCATCAGTAGTTTTTCACTTTACTTTAAGGTCGCTCTTTCGCGTACTTAAATCCCCCCCACCCAGCACCACCCACCTCCCCCTTTAGTTTGCCGCTCCTTCTTCTTCTTCCCGGCCGCCCTCTTTTGAGCGCAGTGCTGTCATGGAGCCTCTCAGGGGGTACTAATGGAAGAAAGCGTGAGCAGGCATGCCACTTAAAGCCACTCTTTTCAAATGGGACCACGTTCCTCTTTCAACACACACACACACACACACACACACTCTGCTCAGATTTGCATTATGCATCCAAGACCACACCACTCACACAAGGGAGGTATCTTTTAGGGAAGGAGCGCCGCTCTCAACTTGGACAATGCGCACTGTTAACTCTGCATAACGCTAATGGACAAACGCAACATGCGCCTTTAATTTTGGGACCTAAATAGAGCAACAACACATACTGGACTTGCCGGCTGCACGTTGCAGATGTAAATATGTACCGTGTTTTGCGGACCACAGGGCGCACCGGATTATAAGGCGCACTGCCGATGAGCGGGTCTATTCAGGTCTTTTTTCATACAAAAGACGCACCGGATTATAAGGCGCATTAAAGGAGTCATATTATGATGTTTTTCTAAATGTAAAACACTTCATTGTGGTCTACATAGCATGTAATGGTGGTTCTTTGGTCAAAATGTTGCATAGTGAAGTAAATTATATTTACATAGCGCTTTTCTTGAGTGACTCAAAGCACTTTACATAGTGAAACCCATTATTTAAGTCAGTGGGAGATTATCTAATTTAACCTATTTGGGTTAAAAATATTTTTTGCAAACCAGTAATTATAGTCTTCAAATGATGTGTTGTTGTTAAATGTCGGTGATGTCTAGAGCTCGGCAGAGTGACCGTGTAATACTCTTCCATATCAGTCGGTGGCAGCAGGTAACTAATTGCTTTGTAGATGTCAGAAACAGCGGGAGGCAGGGTGCAGGTAAAAATGTGTCTAATGCTTAAACCGAAAATTAACAAGAGGCGAGTGCCCCTAAGAAAAGGCATTGAAGCTTAGAGAAGGCTATGAAGAGCAAAACTAAAACTGAACTGGCTACAAAGTAAACAACAACAGAATGCTGGACGACAGCAAAGACTTACTGTGGAGCACAGACAGCGTCCACAATGTACATCCGAACATGACGTGACAATCAACACTGTCCCCACAAAGAAGGATTAAAGACAACTGAAATATTCTTGATTGCTAAAACAAAGTAGATGCAGGGAATATCACTCAAAGGAAAACATGAAACTGCTACAGGAAAATACCAAAAAAAGAGAAAAAGGCCACCAAAATAGGAGCGCAAGACAAGAACTAAAACCCTACACACAGGAAAACAGCAAAAACCTCCAAATAAGTCAGGGTGTGATGTGACAGGTGGTAACAGTACACCTACTTTGAGACAAGAGCTATTGTGATGCATGCTTGGTTATGCTTTAAAGTCATACCCAACAATTGCGACAACGACTTTTTACTGTCAACTGAGTTTTGTTTTTAATGATGTCTGCTGGTGGTGTGCCTCCGCATTTTTTCAACGCAAAAAATGTGCCTTGGCTCAAAAAAGGTTGAAAAACACCGATTTAAGTTACATGGGCACTGGGAGCAGGTGGGTAAAGTGTCTTGCCCAAGGACACAACGGCGGGAGCGGGGATCAAACCTGCAACCCTCCGTTCGCTGGCACAGCCGCTGTGCCAACCGAGCCATGCCGCCCCGTAGATGATGTTTTACAGATCATCTTCAAGCCGCTTTCTGACAGTCGCTTCAGGATGCGCCTGTTTAGTGGGCGGTCTTATTTACGTGGCTCACCTTCGGTAGCGTCTTCTCCCCGTCATCTTTGTTGTAGTGGTGTAGCGTGCAAGGACGGGAGTGGAAGTGTCAAAAGATGGAGCTATCGCAAAAAGCCGCTGCCTGACCAGGGCTCAGAAAATCTGCAGAGACTCCTCCCATCCCCACCAAGGACTGTTTTCACTGCTGGACTCTAGAAAGAGGTTCCGCAGCCTCCCTAGCAGAACCTCAAGGTTCTGTAACAGTTTCTTCCCGCGGCCATCAGACTCTTGAACGCATCATAATAATTCCCTCAATTCCCCTCAAAAACGGATTAACTCGCTGGAATAAAAAAGACAATATAACATACATCCATAATAGGGATGTCCCGATCCAGGTTTTTGCACTTCCGATCCGATACCGATATTGTTTTTGCACTTCCGATCCGATACCGATACTGACCGATACTGGCCTATCCGAGCATGTATTAAAGTTTAAATTTATTTAGCCTACTTAGTTGTCAGAATCATGTTGAAAAGGGTTTTAGTACTCTTGATAACAACTAGCCAGCTGAATTAGGGGCGTTTGAATAATACACAATGGTTGGTAAAAAGAAACTGACCTGTTTATTCAAAGATAAACACAAAATAGACAAAATTATACATGACAAACAGAAATGGCATCATTGAAACTAGGGCTGGGCGATATGGCCTTTTTTTAATATTGCGATATTTTAAGGCCATATTGCGATACACGGTATATATCTCGATATTTTGCCTTAGCCTTGAATGAACACTTGATGCATATAATCACAGCAGTATGATGATTCTATGTGTTTTGATTGATTGATTGAGACTTTTATTAGTAGGTTGCACAGTGAAGTACATATTCCGTACAATTGACCACTAAATGGTAACACCCCAATAAGTTCTTCAACTTTTTTAAGTCGGGGTCCACTTAAATTGATACGCATTTTTTGGCAAATATCGGCGGCCGATCCGATCCAAATATCGGATCGGGACATCCCTAATCCATAAACGTGGATGCATATGCAAAAGTGCAATATATTTATTTGTACAGTAATCTATTTATTTATATCTGCACCTTAGTGCTTTTTTATCCTGCACTACCATGAGCTAATGCAAAAAAATGTTGTTCTTATCTGTACTGTAAAGTTCAAATTTGAATGACAATAAAGGGAAGCCTAAGTCAAAAAATGGAGCTAGCTGTTTTAATGACATTAAGACTTTACTTAAATCCACAACGGAGCAGCATCTCCTCATCCGTGGCTCACTAGTGCAACAACAACGCCGGAAATGTGTCCTGTGAAAAACCGTCCGACCGGAACTCTAATAACTAAAGTTCCTTGGGTAAATTATGTGAACTCACTACACCGGTATGTTTTAGCGCTTCCATAGCGAGATATAAGTAAGAACTTTACGATATATTATATTAGAAATGGCAACAGCAGAGGGTGAATGTCACATAACAAGAAGATAGAGAAAAAAAAGAAGCTTATTGACTACAGCATCGCCACGGACTACATTGGCGGACTTGCGCAAATTTTCAGGATCAATGTAGATCTCAAATACACATCAGCAGGTACCAGAAGGTAAGAAAAGTTGTTTTTTCATAATATTGTGAAACAAAACGACAGATAATATGTCTGCCAGTGGGTGCCATTTTGCGGTCCTTATACACACACCATAGTAATCCTTGTATCTCTGACTACGCGAGGCATAATGGGCCGACAATCCATCAAGCGGTGCGGCTTCAAAGTCATACTAAAACATTTTGACAGATTTTTGAGTAGCTTTATTTTCAATGAAACATTTAAAGTTTTGGTGTTGTTTCCTGGCGTCATATTGCAGTCCACACATATCGCTTATGTGCGACTACCCTCTACTGGTTACACCTATCATTACAACATGTACCAAATAAAATTGCTTCAAGGTCGGTAAGCACAACCAGAATTATTCCGTACATTAGGCGCACCGGGTTATAAGGCGCACTGTCGATTTTTGAGAAAATGAAAGGATTTTAAGTGCGCCTTATAGTCCTGAAAAATACAGTACATTTGATGGATGTTTTTCAGGAGGAGACACTGTACTGTACTTTGACTTGTGTTTTTTCTGTACTGTCGATCCGCAAAATAGCAGATTGCTCCTTCATATTCGTATTTTGATTCTGATTCACAGAGTTGCGCGATATAGACGATGTTCTACATAAATGATATGAATTGGCCGACGATAGAGCTTTTGATACCATGGTCATATTGTGATAATGTCGCTCCCCAGTGCGAAACTGCTTCTAAATTAGGGCTCCACGATTAATCGACATTGGGGTTTTAATTAGTGCGATTATGTAGAAGAGGCTGAAATTAAAAAAAATTCTCCTGATATGTTCGCCAATCAGAATTGTTGAGCCTGGTGTTTCTTTCTCGCTTAAAACAGAGAGATAAAGGTCCCACTCTATGCATCGCTCTTAGCACCTGACTGCGTTTATTTAACAGTATAAATAACTGAACGCTGTGAGCCCTCTTTTCAGTCAGTCACAATCTTTGTCTCGGTGGAAGGAGAGCGAGACCGCAAACACAGGAAGCACAAGCAGACAGCCTCGCGACTCGCCAGTGAACATTTCCGCAAAGTAACAAACATTAGGGGGGAAAATACATGATTACAAAGCCAAGTGTCCTGTTGTGGTAATATTTCAGCTTCAAATTGGATGGTGTTGCGTCTGACCAGTCTTCCTCTCCGAGAATTAAAATCACCGGTCAATCCCAAGTTCTTTAGATGACATATATGCTGAGTAAGAAGGACCATCAAGACAAAATAGGAATATTATCAAGTTATACTATAGCTTTAGGACACCAGTCCAATTGTACGTTAATATCGACATCTCGAAGCGGTCTGACATTCAAACGGGCAGAGCCAACATATTGAATACGCAAACAGTCCCCACCCAGAAAGGAATGCATCCCCCCTGCTCTAACACTGATAAGGTAAGAAGGGGGATGCATCACTCCCACATTCCAATGCCTAAGACAAAACACAGACATCTGCAGACAAAGAGAGACAAGCATACAGAGTATAAATGGAAAAATACTAGATGATTTAAACATGACTATGAATAAAGAAAGAACTCTTAAACATATATGCATTCTCCACAATGGGCAATATGAGCCCATCAACAGGGATGAACGAGCTAGAATGTCGTGATCACGTGATGGCAATAAACAAAAAGACAACCTCCGACCTCCTTTTTCCAAATGGGAAAAAAAAAATCCACTTTAAGATGTTAAATTTTTGGGCAACATTTTTGCTTAGTCCATTTTATTTGTTTATCTATTTAGGATAACAATGTTATTTTACCTTCCAATTACTGTACAACGATAAACAATTTTACTGTAACGAGAAATACAAGTTTATATCCTTTTAAATGGTTGCTTGCATTATTATATATTATGATTACATTACATTATTAACACTGCATGTTTTTTATCGAGAATTTCTTCAATTAAAGAGCATGATTGACTGCATGTATAAAGCCAAATATTTCTGAAAGTAAGTTATTCCATATTCTTCCTGTACACATTATTTTCACAGTTGTATTGACAAAATACAAAAGTCGCAAATCAAATCGCAATTTTGGAGAGATAAATCGCAATTCATTTTTTTCTCAAAATTTTGCAGCCCTATTCTAAATCACTAATCCTCCCCTCCATCGCAGCACATGAACTAAATTAGGGAGGAATAGCTAAACATGCTACATTACACACCGTAGGAGCATATACACAATCTCAGAAAACCGCTAAGCTCGAGTTCTTGAACGTAAACAAGGGTAGGCGGATTGATACAACTATGGACAGTAACGATACCAAGTATATACAGTGAGTAGATCTATATTTTTTACTATCACAAAATAATTTGTCATTTTTGTTATTTGCTGTAAACTCCAGCAAATGTATTTTTTGCTTTTGGTTAAATATTGTGCACTATTGTTGACATATTTGCATTTTGTATGTTTAGAACAAAGGGAATTAACTTTTTTTTTTAATATTTGATTGATATTGTTACTATGCCATCTTATATTGTTGTCTGAATATAACTGTAATCAAAGATTGAATCATTAAATGATTTTGAAAATGGTAAATATGAACATTGGTATGGCCAATACTGACCCTGTAAATACTAGGTATTGGGTCCATACACAACTTTGTAGTATTGCCCAAAACTAATAAGAATAAGTGCTTATTACATTTGAACAGAAGTGAAGATATAATCATGTTACAACAGAAAGTAACCAGATAGTAACAGTATATCAACAAGTAAATCAATAATCAATCAATCAATCAATCAATCAATGTTTATTTATATAGCCCTAAATCACAAGTGTCTCAAAGGGCTGCACAAGCCACAACGACATCCTCGGTATAGCCCACATAAGGGCAAGGAAAAACTCACCCCAGTGGGACGTCGATGTGAATGACTATGAGAAACCTTGGAGAGGACCGCATATGTGGGTAACCCCCCCCTCTAGGGAGACCGAATGCAATGGATGTCGAGTGGGTCTAACATAATATTGTGAGAGTCCAGTCCATAGTGGATCCAGCATAACAGTAAGAGTCCAGTCCACAGTGGGGTCAGCAGGAAACCATCCCGAGCGGAGACGGGTCAGCAGCGCAGAGATGTTCCCAACCGATATACAGGCGAGCGGTCCACCCCGGGTCCCGACCCCGGACAGCCAGCACCCCATCCATGGCCACCGGATCTGTGTGTCTCCCCTTCCACAAGGGATAGGGGGGAGCAGAGGAGAAAAGAAAAGAAACGGCAGATCAACTGGTCTAAAAAAAGGGGGGCTATTCAAAGGCTAGAGTATACAAATGAGTTTTGAGATGGGACTTAAATGTTTCTACTGAGGTAGCATCTCTAACTGTTACCGGGAGGGCATTCCATAGTGCTGGAGCCCGAATAGAAAACGCTCTACAGCCCGCAGACTTTTTTTGGGCTCTGGGAATCACTAATAAGCCGGAGTTCTTTGAACGCAGATTTCTTGCCGGGACATATGGTACAATACAATCGGTAAGATAGGCTGGAGCTAGACCGTGTAGTATTTTATACTTAAGTAGTAAAACCTTAAAGTCGCATCTTAAGTGCACAGGAAGCCAGTGCAGGTGAGCCAGTATAGGCGTAATATGATCAAACTTTCTTGTTCTTGTCAAAAGTCTAGCAGCCGCATTTTGTACCAACTGTAATCTTTTAATGCTAGACATAGGGAGACCCGAAAATAATACGTTACAGTAATCGAGACGAGACGTAACGAACGCATGAATAATGATCTCAGCGTCGCTAGTGGACAAAATGGAACGAATTTTAGCGATATTACGGAGATGAAAGAAGGCCGTTTTAGTAACACTCTTAATGTGTGACTCAAAGGAGAGAGTTGGGTCGAAGATAATACCCAGATTCTTTACTGAGTCGCTTTGTGTAATTGTTTGGTTGTCAAATGTTAAGGTGGTATTATCAAATAAATGTCGGTGTTTAGCAGGACCGATAATCAGCATTTCCGTTTTCTTAGTGTTGAGTTGCAAGAAGTTAGCGGACATCCATTGTTTAATTTCATTAAGACACGCCTCCAGCTGACTACAATCCGGCGTGTTGGTCAGCTTTAGGGGCATGTAGAGTTGGGTGTCATCAGCATAGCAATGAAAGCTAACACCGTATTTGCGTATGATGTTGCCTAGCGGCAACATGTAAATACTAAAGAGTGCAGGGCCAAGAACCGAACCTTGGGGGACTCCGCACGTTACCTTAACATAGTCCGAGGTCACATTGTTCTGGGAGACGCACTGCATCCTGTCAGTAAGATAAGAGTTAAACCACGACAAGGCTAAGTCTGACATACCAATACGTGTTTTGATACGCTCTAATAAAATGTTATGATCGACGGTATCGAAAGCAGCGCTAAGATCAAGAAGCAGCAACATAGATGACGCATCAGAATCCATCGTTAGCAGTAGATCATTAGTCATTTTTGCGAGGGCTGTCTCCGTAGAGTGATTTAAAGTTAAAGTAAAAGTTAAAGTACCAATGATTGTCACACACACACTAGGTGTGGCGAGATTATTCTCTGCATTTGACCCATCACCCTTGATCACCCCCTGGGAGGTGAGGGGAGCATTGGGCAGCAGCGGTGGCCGCGCCCGGGAATCATTTTGGTGATTTAACCCCCAATTCCAACCCTTGATGCTGAGTGCCAAGCAGGGAGGTAATGGGTCCCATTTTTTTATAGTCTTTGGTATGACTCGGCCGGGGTTTGAACTCACAACCTACCGATCTCAGGGCGGACACTCTAACCACTAGGCCACTGAGTAGGTTTTGCCCTGAAACCGGATTGAAAAGATTCACAGAGATTGTTAGACATTAAGTGTTCATTTAGCTGCTGTGCGACAATTTTTTCGAGGATTTTCGAGATAAACGGAAGGTGGGACACCGGCCGGTAGTTTACCATGAGGTCAGGATCGAGGTTAGGTCTTTTGAGCAAAGGATGAATAACCGCTTTTTTGAATGCTAGTGGAACAGTGCCAGAGGAAAGTGATAAGTTTATAATATTTAGCACTGATGGACCTAATAATACAAAAAGCTCCTTAATAAGTTTCCCAGGAAATGGGTCAAGTAAACATGTTGTTTGTTTTGTCCCATTGACACATCTTAACAATTCCTCTAATGTTATTTCATCAAAGAGAGAGAAACTATTTTGGAGGGCGGTATCCTTCGTAGATACAGTCGTATCTGTGTTAATAGAACCCAGTTGTAGCTGCGATGCATTGTCTTTAATCTCCTTTCTAATGAGTTCAATTTTCTTATTAAAGAAATTCATAAAATCATCTGCTGAGTGGGTGGAGCTACTGGGAGGAGTCTCTTGTTGGGTTAGCGATGCTACTGTACTAAACAAAAATTTCGGATCATTTTTGTTGAGGTGGATGAGATTTGAGTAATATTTAGCTTTAGCTAGGGTAAGCATGTGTTTATAAGTTATTAAACTATCACTCCATGCTTGATGGAAAACCTCAAGTTTAGTAGCGCGCCATTTGCGTTCCAGCTTTCTACATGATAATTTATGGGCTCTAGTTTCTTCTGTAAACCATGGGGTGCGCCTTTTAGGGGCTCTTTTAAGCTTTAGCGGTGCTATACTATCAATGGTGTCGCGCAGGGCGTCGTTAAAGTTGTTAGTGAGGTTATCAATAGAGCCGACATAATTTGGGAATGGTGCCATTACCGAAGGCAGTACTCCAGCAAGAGTCATCGTTGTGGCAGCATTAATGTTGCGGCTGCTATAGTAGTTATTATTATTAGTTTGTTGACCATGAGTCAGAACTTCAAATTTTATAAGGTAATGATCGGACACTACTTTAGTATACGGGAGTATCGTAACTTTGGAGGTGGTGACACCCCTGACCAGCACTAGATCTATCGTATTTCCGTTGCGATGCGTAGGGTCATTTATTATTTGTGTAAGACCACAGCTATCAATTATAGTCTGGAGCGCCATGCACTGAGGGTCTGATGGGGTATTCATATGGATATTAAAGTCCCCCATTATGATTATATTGTCGGCGTGCGTCACTAAATCAGCAACGAACTCTGAAAATTCACTGATGAAGTCCGAATTGGGTCCTGGGGGGCGGTAGATAGCTTTGAGAAAATAATACAACCGGAAATGATGCAATATGTTACTGCCGAATTAAGAGCGTCTATAATCCATTTTGAAATGGTTCTATTCTCATTTACATGCCAAATACGCAATATTTTGGTATCGGTACCAAAATGTATTTTGATACTTTTTGATACTTTTCTAAATAAAGGAGATCACCAAAAAAAGCATTATTGGCTTTATTTGAACAAAAAACCTTAGGGTACATTAAACATATGTTTCTTATTGCAATTTTGTTCTTAAATAAAATAGTGAACATACTAGACAACTTTTCCTTTAGTAGTAAGTAAGCTAACAAAGGCTCATAATTAGTCTGCTGACGTATGCAGTAACATATTGTGTCATTTATCATTCTATTATTTTGTCAATTTTTTTAAGGACAAATGGTAGAAAATTAATTATTCATCTACTTGTTCATTTACTGTTAATATCTGCCTACTTTCTCTTTTAACATGTTCTATCTACACTTCTGTTCAAATGTAATAATCACTTATTCTTCTGTTGTTTGGATGCTTTACATTAGTTTTGGATGATACCACAAATTTGGGTATCAATCCGATCCCAAGTAGTGACAGGATCATACATTGGTCACATTTTAAGTCCTCATGTGTCCAGGGACATATTGCCTGAGTTTTTAAACATAATATTAAAAAAACAAGAACAAAAGAGGATGTTGTGATGCCAAAAAATATCGATGTATTCATAGTAGCCCGACTAGCAGAGCTGTGCCAGAGTCACAGGAACACATTGTGACAGCAAAAGGTGGTGAAATGATCACCTAGATAAATGAATAGATGTCCCCACAAATATAATATGAATATGAAACATTAAATGCGTTGGTGAAAAAGTGAATTTTGTGTCCTTGCCTCGATCTTTTTACATTGTTGGAATGAAATGTTGGCAAAGCCCGAACAACCACCTCTGTGTGTCGCCAAAGTATCCAGAGGCTGTAGAAATTTCCGCACATTTCTTCATTTAGTTCACTCTTGATACATCTCAGCTTTGCCTTTAAATGTGTGCGTACGCATGTTTAATATGTGAGGCCCCTGGTAACCACAAACTCACCCTTTTCTTGCATGTCGCTTGACATCAAACCTGCATTTTTGCCTGGCTGCCACAACTTCAAAGACGCATGTTGTGCTATAAAACGACATTACATGCTGTCAAATATAGATTCTATATACCAGTTTGGCCGCGAGTGCTCCCTACAGACCCTAGAGCAGGGGTGCTCATTACGTCGATCGCGAGCTACCAGTCGATCTCGGAGGGTGTGTCAGTCGATCACCAGCCAGGCATTAAAAAAATAGTCCTAAAAATGAGCGATCATAAATCTTCACTATGACGTCACTTTCGTCACTTGATTGACATTCACGGCACACGAGGGTCTTCTGAGATGACGCTGGCTGCTGCCATCTCATTAAAATTACCGACTGGAAGGCGAGAAACACTTTATTTCAACAGACTCTGGTGCCGTATCTGTCGTCAAAACTCCAAAGACCGACTGCACAGTTGCACAGTTGCGCTAACAAAATAAGAGTCTCAGAAAGCTGGCGTGCACAAGCTAGCAAGCTACGGAGTTTGCCGACAATGTATTTCTTGTAAAGTGTATACAAAGGAGTACGGAAGCTGGACAAATAAGATGCCAAAATCCAACCACTTTCATGTGGTATTGGACAGAAAGGAGGACTTTTTTTTCTCCTCCATTCGAAAATGGCGACGTTATCAGCACCACTGTCTGATTCCAATCAATGCAAGTCATCAGAATCAGGTAATACACCAACTTATATTCTTGTCTTCATGAAAGAAAGGAATCTATATGTGTTAAACATGCTTGTATTATCTTTAAACACCTTTAACTTTTTAACAATATTAACTATATGTGTTAAACATGCTTGTATTATCTTTAAACACCTTTAACTTGTTAACAATATTAACTATATGTGTTAAACATGCTTGCATTATCTTTAAACACCTTTAACTTGTTAACAATATTAACTATATGTATTAAACATTCTTGTATTATCATTAAACACCTTTAATTTATTAACAATATTAACTATGTGTTAAACATGCTTGTATTATCATTAAACACCTTTAACTTGTTAACAATATTAACTATATGTGTTAAACATGCTTGTATTATCATTAAACACCTTTAACCTGTTAACAGTTCTAACTATATGTGTTAAACATGCTTGCATTATCATTAAACACCTTTAACTTGTTATATATTTCATAAATTATATATATATGAATGAGGTAGATCCCCACGACTTGATCAATTGAAAAGTAGCTCGCCTGCAGAAAATGTGTGAGCACCCCTGCCCTAGAGGGCTGCCAAAAAAAACATTGGTTTCTCAGCTGTGGTCCATACGGGCCGCAGCAGTACTCCGTTGTAATACACTTTTCCACCACTTGTGGCAGTAATGACAATATCAAACTAACAACTGAAGTCTGGAGCTAAAGTCATAGAGAAGGTTCTTAAGCGCAAAAATGATGATTAAAGTGCTGAAGTTAAGTTAGGTTAAACATATTCATTATTGTTTTTTTTATTTTAGCACCGCATAATTATTTGTACATTTATTTTCATTATTTTGTTATTTATGAGTCCCTTCTAATCAGCCTGACCTAAGCCTAAGGTTTATGTCAAACTTTTTCACTCGGGGCTGCATTGGGTTAAAAAAAATTGGTCGGTGGCGGCTTGTCCAGTGTGTACCCCGCTCCAGGACCCCTCGCAACCCCAAAAGGGACAAGCAGTAAAAAATGGATGGTTGGATATATATACACAGTCGTGGTCAAAAGGTTACAAAGATTTGTAAAGAACATAATGTCATGGCTGTCTTGAGTTTCCAATAATTTCTACAACTCTTATTTTTTTGTGATAGAGTGATTGGAGCACATACTTGTTGGTCACAAAAAACATTCATGAAGTTTGGTTCTTTTATGAATGTATTATGGGTCTACTGAAAATGTGGCCAAATCTGCTGGGTCAAAAGTATACATACAGCAATGTTAATATTTGGTTACATGTCCCTTGGCATGTTTCACTGCAATAAGACACTTTTGGTACCCATCCACAAGCTTCTGGTTGAATTTTTGACCACTCCTCTTGACAAAATTGGTGCAGTTCAGCTAAATTTGTTGGTTTTCTGACATGGACTTGTTTCTTCAGCATTGTCCATACGTTTAAGTCAAGACTTTGAGAAGGCCATTCTAAAACTTTAATTCTAGTCTGATTTAGCCATTCCTTTACCACTTTTGACGTGTGTTTGGGGTCATTGTCCTGTTGGAACACCCAACTGCGCCCAAGACGCATGATTTTAGGTTGTCCTGAAGAATTTGGAGGTAATCCTCCTTTTTCATTGTCCCATTTACTCTCTGTAAAGCACCTGTTCCATTGGTAGCAAAACAGGCCCAGAGCATAATAGTACCACCACCATGCTTGGCGGTAGGGATGGTGGTCCTGGGATTAAAGGCCTCACCTTTTCTCCTCTAAACGTATTGCTGGGTATTGTGGCCAAACAGCTAAATTTTTGTTTCATCTGACCACAGAACTTTCCTCCAAAAGGTCTTATCTTTGTCAATGGGATGTCAAAAATATATATTTTTTATAACTTCGGACTTCCAGCAGGCCGGATTTTGAATGCTGGCGGGTCGGATCCGTAGTTTGGGGACCGCTGGTTTATGTGTTAAATAAGTAATTATCTTTGTGATTAACATATGGTTTAATATGATTTCACCAGTTTGGTTAGATATAATCATTAAATACGATTAAAATTAAGAGTATGATTACTAATTTTTCATTCATTTTTGTCATTTATTTAATTATTTCAGGCAATGACATAAAAAAGTGCAAACTTGACAACACATAATAATATAAATTAATATAGTGCAAAAGGTAATGTATAGTATGTAATGCATGGTGGTCCAGTTTTGCCTGAAAGGGAGTGGGAAGAAGATAATTTATTTAATCCCACCCCCAGTTCTCCATTCAGTGATTATTCACATGAGTTTCACTGTTACTTTGTTCAAGGATTATAATACAGATGTTGTATCATAGTGGTATTATTTGAGTGGGCCCCGGATCCTTCCTTAGTGAAAAATTTAGGCCCCAAGGTCAAAAAGGTGAAGAACCCCTGCTATACATTAAAGGGGAACATTATCACCAGACCAATGTAAGCGTCAATATATACCTTGATGTTGCAGAAAAAAGACCATATATTTTTTTAACCGATTTCCGAACTCTAAATGGGTGAATTTTGGCGAATTAAACACCTTTCTATTATTCGCTCTCGGAGCGATGACGTCACAACGTGATGTCACATCGGGAAGCAATCCGCCATTTTCTCAAACACCGAGTCAAATCAGCTCTGTTATTTTCCGTTTTTTCGACTGTTTTCCGTACCTTGGAGACATCATGCATCGTCAGTGTGTTGTCGGAGGGTGTAACAACACGAACAGGGACGGATTCAAGTTGCACCAATGGCCCAAAGATGCGAAAGTGGCAAGAAATTGGACGTTTGTTCCGCACACTTTACAGACGAAAGCTATGCTACGACAGAGATGGCAAGAATGTGTGGATATCCTGCGACACTCAAAGCAGATGCATTTCCAACGATAAAGTCAAAGAAATCTGCCGCCAGACCCCCATTGAATCTGCTGGAGTGTGTGAGCAATTCAGGGACAAAGGACCTCGGTAGCACGGCAAGCAATGGCGGCAGTTTGTTCCCGCAGACGAGCGAGCTAAACCCCCTGGATGTCTTGGCTCACACTGTCCCTTATGCCACCGAAGATGATCAAGAGAAGAATATCGACCCTAGCTTCCCTGGCCTGCTGACATCAACTCCAAAACTGGACAGATCAGCTTTCAGGAAAAGAGAGCGGATGAGGGTATGTCTACAGAATATATTAATTGATGAAAATTGGGCTGTTTGCACTCTCAAAGTGCATGATGTTGCCAAATGTATTTCATATGCTGTAAACCTAGTTCATAGTTGTTAGTTTCCTTTAATGCCAAACAAACACATACCAATCGTTGGTTAGAAGGCGATCGCCGAATTCGTCCTCGCTTTCTCCCGTGTCGCTGGCTGTCGTGTCGTTTTCGTCGGTTTCTCTTGCATACGGTTCAAACCGATATGGCTCAATAGCTTCAGTTTCTTCTTCAATTTTGTTTTCGCTACCTGCCTCCACACTACAACCATCCGTTTCAATACATGCGTAATCTGTTGAATCGCTTAAGCCGCTGAAATCCGAGTCTGAATCCGAGCTAATGTCGCTATAGCTTGCTGTTCTATGCGCCATGTTTGTTTGTGTTGGCATCACTGTGTGACGTCACAGGAAAATGGACCGGTGTATATAACGATGGTTAAAATCAGGCACTTTGAAGCTTTTTTTAGGGATATTGCGTGATGGGTAAAATTTTGAAAAAAACTTCGAAAAATAAAATAAACCACTGGGAACTGATTTTTAATGGTTTTAACCCTTCTGAAATTGTGATAATGTTCCCCTTTAAGGTCAATCACTCCCGTCTGCTACTCTACCAAAAGATAGTACAGATATCTAATGCCAGCTTGTGCAATTTGCCTCTGTAACGATCAGTGTATGCAAAGAATACTTGTAGCCATAGCAACTAAATCCACTTGTCAGACCATCAAGACCGCAAATGATTACAATGCAAAACCAAGCACATGTTGACAGTAATAACCAACAGCTGCACACGTATAGGACAATGAATAACTATATTAATGCATAAATGACTGCAATAGAATTGTTGCTATTTGATATGTTGTTTCCATGTCCCCCGTGGGGGCCAATAAACGTGTCTGCCTTGCAGGCTATCGGGCAGCGGCATAGAGTTAGGATGGTGGCGAGCGTTCATTCATACCAGCTCCCCGCCCAAAAGTATCCCTCGACAACACCCGAGACAGCTGGTGAGGGAGGCACTCAGATGGCAGCGTGATGTGTGTGTCTGCATGAACGCACCGCCAGGCAAGGTGAGGACGGGGACGTATTAAAGCAGGACTTAGACAAATCTGGCGCACCCGGATCAGCACTTTGATGACATTAAGGGGGGTGGGGTGGGGGAATGGATGGTGCCATTGTGCGGGATCGTCGGGGGAACACAATGTGTGTATTTAAAAGCCGTGTTGGCAGTCCATGTCGGGCGAGCCCTCGCATGTCATTTTACTGCCAGTATCAATAAGTCAGTCGCTCCACCTGTGCAGGCTAATGCCACGTGACGCGGCCTGGCTATCCCTCATCAAAACACCTGAACGCGTGTTCAGGTTGAGAGTTGTTAATCAACTCCGCCGTCCAAAGCGGCAGCCGTCACTTCACTCCCGGGTCTTGTTACTGCAGCAATTAGCAGGAGGGAGGAAACGACGCTTCGCTGTTTCTCATGGAGATGCAGGCATCAGGCGCTCATCTGCATTTCTGCCAGTGGGTGCTCGGTGTGTGTGTGTATTAGTGTTGTCCCCATACCAATATTTTGGTACCGGTACCAAAAGTATTTCGGTACTTTTTGGTATTTTTTGAATAAAGGGGACCACAAAAATATCATTATTGGCTTTATTTTACAAAAGAATCTTACGGTACATTAAACATATGTTTCTTATTGCAATTTAGTCCTTAAATAAAATAGTGAACCTACAAGACAACTTGTCTTTTAGTAGTAAGTAAACAAACAAAGGCTCCTAATTTAGCTGCTGACATATGCAGTAACATATTGTGTCATTTACCATTCTATCATTTTGTCAACATTATGAGGGACAAACTGTAAAAATGGATTATTAATCTACTTAATTAGTTAATTTCTGTTGTTTAGTACTTTACATTAGTTTTGGATGATACCACACATTTGGGTATCAATCCGATACCAAGTAGTTATCAATCAATGCATCAATCAATGTTTGTTTATGTAGCCTTAAATCACAAGTGTCTCAAAGGGCTGCACAAGCCACAACGACATCCTCGGTACAGAGCCCACATAAGGGCAAGGAAAAACTCACCCCAGTGGGACGTCGACGTGAATGACTATGAGAAACCTTGGAGAGGACCACATGGCGTAGTGCAGGGGTCGGCAACCCGCGGCTCTTTAGCGCCGCCCTAGTGGCTCTCTGGAGCTTTTTCAAAAATGTATGAAAAATGGAAAAAGATGAGGGGAAAATTTGTTATTTTTTGTTTTAATATGGTTTGTGTAGGAGGACAAACATGACACAAACCTCCCTAATTGTTATAAATCCCACTGTTTATGTTAAACATGCTTCACTGATTCGAGTATTTGACGAGCGCCGTTTTGTCCTACTAATTTTGGCGGTCCTTGAACTCACCGTTGTTTGTTTACATGTATAACTTTCTCCGACTTTCTAGGACGTGTTTTATGCCACTTCTTTTTCTGTCTCATTTTGTCCACCAAACTTTTAAGGTTGTGCATGAAAGGTGAGTTTTGTTGATGTTATTGACTTGTGTGGAGTGCTAATCAGACATATTTGGTCACTGCATGACTGCAAGCTAATCGATGCTAACATGCTATTTAGGCTAGCTATATGTACATATTGCATCATTATGCCTCGTTTGTAGGTATATTTGAGCTCATTTGGTTTTCCTTTAAGTCCTCTTGATTCAATTTATATCTCATGACACACTATCTGTATTTAATATGGCTTTTAAGTTTATGAGGCTCCAGACAGATTGGTTTTTGTATTTTTGGTCCAATATAGCTCTTTCAACATTTTGGGTTGCCGACCCCTGGCGTAGTGGGTAGAGCAACCGTGCCAGAAACCTGAGGGTTGCAGGTTCGCGCCCCGCCTCTTACCATCCAAAAAATAGCTGCCGTTGTGTCCTTGGGCGGGACACTTCACCCTTTGCCCCCGGTGCCACTCACACCGGTGAATTGAATGATGAATGATAGGTGGTGGTCGGAGGGGCCGTTGCAGTCACGCTTCCGTCAGTCTACCCCAGGGCAGCTGTGGCTATGAAAGTAGCTTACCACCACCAGGTGTGAATGATTGATGGGTTCTACACGTAAAGCGACTTTGGGTACTTAGAAAAGCGCTATATAAATCCCAGGTATTATTATTATTATTATATGTGGTTAATGCAATGGATGTCGAGTGGGTCTGACATAATATTGTGAGAGTCCAGTCCATAGTGGATCCAACATAATAGTAAGAGTCCAGTCCATAGTGGGGCCAGCAGGAAACAATCCCGAGCGGAGACGGGTCAGCAGCGCAGAGATATCCCCAACCGATGCACAGGCGAGCGGTCCACCCCGTGTCCCGACTCTGGACAGCCAGCAGTATTCCAAGTAGTTACAGGATCATACATTGGTCATAATCAAAGTGTGTCCAGGTACGTATTTCCTGAGTTTATAAACATAATATAAATAAAAAAAAAACGAAAGAAGATTTTGTGATGTTAAAAAATATCAATGTAACCATAGTAGTATCGACTAGATACTATTGTATGTGGTATCATTACAGTGGATGTTAGGTGTAGATCCACCAATGGCGTTTGTTTATATTGTAGCATCAAAATCAATAAACCCGCATCAGCAATTAAAACATATATTATTTGGTACTGTCAAAATTAAAATTGCAAAAAACATATTAAACGTGAAAACGTAAAGAAATAAAATACCTGAACTCACAATCTATAGAGCCCATTCGAGCTTCTGGGGTAGGCCGACATGGTCTCACAAGATGTAGTTTCTCTTTAAATATCCTTCTTGAAAATGGCCTTGCAAATATACGTGTCGTCTTGTCTAATCATAAAAGATGCAGGCGAAGGTGTGTTGGCTGACTTCTTAAAGTTTACTCCACAGCGTGCTCATCAAAAACATCCCGCTGCCGGCATGGCTAAACGCGGCTACTGCGCATGCTCTTCACTACCGTGGCATGCTGGGTAATGGAGTTTCCTATGTTACCTAGCTCAAAACATTACAATATATATCTGCCTTAGGCCATTCTAGAAGGCCTTACTGACAACAACACGTGATCTGATTGGCTATCGCAACTGTCTGTCAACTGTATGTGTCCGTTCACTTACAGTGCATGGACGCCAGCATTGTTGATTCTGAAGGCTCTAGGCAGATTTGGTACAGCATGGCAACATAAGCTAACTGAAGTCTGATTGGATAAAAACTATATAACCTAAAAAGGAGTATAATATGACATGAAGAGAATATGAATACTTTTAGATATTTAGGGAAAGTAAAAAAACAACAAACTTATATATTTAATTATGATCATGATTTCTGGTTATGTTAGAAGGCCTTGCTGGCCCTGACAGCACACCACTGGTATATATGTATAACGTATTTTTCGGACTATAAGTCGCTCCGGAGTATAAGTCGCACCGGCCGAAAATGCATAATAAAGAAGGAAAAAAAACATATATAAGTCGCTTTTTGCAGATGATGTGGTCCTGATGGCTTCATCTGGCCAAGATCTTCAGCTCTCACTGGATCGGTTCGCAGCCGAGTGTGAAGCGACTGGGATGAGAATCAGCACCTCCAAATCCGAGTCCATGGTTCTCGCCCGGAAAAGGGTGGAGTGCCATCTCCGGGTTGGGGAGGAGATCTTGCCCCAAGTGGAGGAGTTCAAGTACCTCGGAGTCTTGTTCACGAGTGAGGGAAGAGTGGATCGTGAGATCGACAGGCGGATCGGTGCGGCATCTTCAGTAATGCGGACGCTGTATCGATCCGTTGTGGTGAAGAAGGAGCTGAGCCAGAAGGCAAAGCTCTCGATTTACCGGTCGATCTACGTTCCCATCCTCACCTATGGTCATGAGCTTTGGGTCATGACCGAAAGGACAAGATCACGGGTACAAGCGGCCGAAATGAGTTTCCTCCGCCGGGTGGCGGGGCTCTCCCTTAGAGATAGGGTGAGAAGCTCTGCCATCCGGGGGGAGCTCAAAGTAAAGCCGCTGCTCCTCCACATCGAGAGGAGCCAGATGAGGTGGTTCGGGCATCTGGTCAGGATGCCACCCGAACGCCTCCCTCGGGAGGTGTTTCGGGCACGTCCGACCGGTAGGAGGCCACGGGGAAGACCCAGGACACGTTGGGAAGACTATGTCTCCCGGCTGGCCTGGGAACGCCTCGGGATCCACCGGGAGGAGCTGGACGAAGTGGCTGGGGAGAGGGAAGTCTGGGCTTCCCTGCTTAGGCTGCTGCCCCCGCGACCCGACCTCGGATAAGCGGAAGAAGATGGATGGATGGATGGAAGTCGCACTGGAGTATAATTCGCATTTTTGGGGGAAATTTATTTGATAAAAGCCAACACCAAGAATAGACATTTGAAAGGCAATTTAAAATAAATAAAGAATAGTGAACAACAAGCTGAATAAGTGTACGTTATATGAGGCATAAATAACCAACTTAACGTAACATATTATGGTAAGAGTCATTCAAATAACAATAACATATAGAACATGCTATACGTTTACCAAACAATCTGTCACTCCTAATCGCTAAATCCCATGAAATCTTATACGTCTAGTCTCTTACGTGAATGAGCTAAATAATATTATTTGATATTTTACGGTAATGTGTTAATAATTTCACACATAAGTCGCTCCTGTGTATAAGTCGCACCCCCGGCCAAACTATGAAAAAAATTGCGACTTGTAGTCCGAAAAATACGGTACATATGTATGTACATACGTGCGTATGCGTGTTACGTCTTCCATAGCATGCGGACCACAACCCACAGTCAAAAAAGTTGTTTTTATAAGAAGCCTTGATGACATTGTGCATCAAAACTAGTGCTCTCAAATGATGAAAATATTTCATCACAATTAATCGCATTGTCCATAGTTGTAATAATCACGATCACGCTAATAGATGGATTTAAAAGAAATATATTTAACCCTTTGGAGAATACTTAATTTGATAGCCATAAAGTAACTAAAGGACAAAAAAGTCCCCAGAGTCTATACATTATATATATGTTATATATTATGTTTTTGTACTTTTTTTTTTTTGCTCAAATTTATCAATCAAATTCAGTCCTAAGCATGTTATGTTTTTTTTTAACCATTTGAATGCCTACTAGATCTATTTGAATTAAAAATGCCCAACAAATAACATTTATCCATCCATCCATTACCTCCCGCTTCTCCCTCTCGGGGCCGCAGGGGTGCTGGAGCGGAAGGCGGTGTACACCCTGGACAAGTCGCCACCTCATCGCAGGGCCAACACAGATATTATCATTATCTAGTATTATAGGTTTTTTTCTTTTAAAATATTTGCATAAAATGAGTACAGTCCAGGGCAGCACGGTGGAAGAAGGGTTAGTGCGTCTGCCTCACAATACGAAGGTCCTGAGTAGTCGTGAGTTCAATCCCGGCCTCGGGATCTTTCTGTGTGGAGTTTGCATGTTCTCCCCGTGACTGCGTGGGTTCCCTCCGGGTACTCCGGCTTCCTCCCACCTCCAAAAAAACATGCACCTGGGGATAGGTTGATTGGCAACACTAAATTGGCCCTAGTGTGTGAATGTGAGTGTGAATGCTGTCTGTCTATCTGTGTTGGCCCTGTGATGAGGTGGCGACTTGTCCAGGGTGTACCCCGCCTTCCGCCCGATTGGAGCTGAGATAGGCTCCAGCGCCCCCCGCGACCCCGAAGGGAATAAGCGGTAGAAAATGGATGGATGGATGGAGTACAGTCCATACAGTAAATGTTAAAGGGCATTTGGGTAAATATTGTCATTTTTTTACTTTGACTAGACTTTTTGTCCCCATGATACTACACGACTATAAAATGTGGAATTTGACAGAGCAAAAAAAATATAACAATGCATCAACATTATTTATTTACTAATCCTATGTATATTTAGGCCTGCTCTTTACACAAGTACATTATCCTTTAACTCGTTATGCACATTTTTAAAACAGAAAAAACTGACAAGATTGGAGCAAATGGGCACTCAAATGGTTCCAATTTTGTTTAAAAATGGATATGTCTATTTAGGACTGAACTTATCTAAGGAATTTCTGCCAAAAAATGTAGAAAAAAAATATGAATACAAAATGTTTTTATGCACTTTATTCTTCATGAGGACCTAATTTTAGTTACTCTATTGGGCTAACATAATTTCCCAATTTTTGTTTTGTTTATTAAGTTTTAAGACACATTATTGACAGAAATAGCCAAAAGTGCATTAAATGCTGTTTTTTTGCCCCCCAACAAGTAAAAAAAAAAAAATAAAAATATATATATATATATAAAAGATATATATATATATATATATATATATATATATATATAAAATCAAATAAATAATTAAATAAATAAAAATAAACCACAGACAGATAATCAACATAACACTACATCCAGCTGCATTCCTGAATGACCTCAGAGAGCTACGACCAACAAGCACACAAAGGGCTCATCAACCACCAACATTTCAATTGCATTTCAATTGGGGTTCATTTGGAGATCAGTCTCTCCTACATACACTATATTGCCAAAAATATTTGGCCACCCATCCAAATGATCAGAATCAGGTGTCCCAATCATTTGGCCCGGCCACAGGTGTATACAATCAAGCACTTAGGCACGGAAACGGTTTCTACAAACATTTGTGAAAGAATGGTGTAAAGCACGTCGCCACTGGACTCTAGAGCAGTGGAGACGCGTTCTCTGGAGTGATGAGTCGCGCTTTTCCATCTGGCAATCTGATAGATGAGTCTGGGTTTGGAGGTTGCCAGGAGAACGCTACATTTCGAACTGCATTGTGCTTAGTGTAAAATTTGGTGGAGGAGGAATTATTGTGTGGGGTTGTTTTTCAGGAGTTGGGCTTGGCCCCTTAGTTCCAGTGAAAGGAACTTTGAATGCTCCAGGATACCAAAATATGTTGGACAATTCCATGCTCCCAACCTTGTGGGAACAGTTTGGAGCTGGCCCCTTGCTCTTCCAACATGACTGTGCACCAGTGCACAAAGCAAGGTCCATAAAGACATGGATGACAGAGTCTGGTGTGGATGAACTTGACTGGCCTGCACAGAGTCCTGACCTGAACCGGATAGAACACCTTTGGGATGAAATAGAACGGAGACAGAGAGCCAGGCCTTCTCCACCAACATCAGTGTGTTGTACATAAGAATGGTGGATAATTCCTATAAACACACTCTGCAACCTTGTGGACAGTTTTCCAAGAAGAGTTGAAGCTGTAATCGCTGCAAAAGGTGGACCCACATCATATTGAACCCTATGGGTTAGGAATGGGATGGCACTTCAAGTTCATATGTGAGTCAAGGCAGGTGGCCAAATACTTTTGGCAATATAGTGTATCTCAAAAAAGGCACCTCACAGTTCTTGAAACCTTGCAGAATAACCATTCGATGACATCCTAATCTTTTCCAGTTTGAGAAAATAAAGAGCATCTTTAATCCAGCGGGTGTGGCAAGGAGGCACTGGTGCCTTCCAATTTAACACAACGAGTCTCCCAGCCAACAAAGTAGGAAATGCTACAATATTATTCTTGGGTTTGTTGAGGGTGTATGACTGAGGTGCTGCCCCAAACAGTCGTATGGGAAAGTATTTTTAATTCAAATATTAAAATGTTTTACTTTCACAACACAACCAAATAGTGTTGTAACGATACCAATATTTTTGGTACAGCTACTAAAATTATTTTGGTACTTTTCGGTACTTTTCTAAATAAAGGGGACCACAAAAAATGGCATTATTGGCTTTATTTTAACAAAAAAATCTTACAGTAAATTAAACATATGTTTCTTATTGCAGTTAAGTCCTTAAATAAAATAGTGAACATACAAGACAACTTGTCTTGTAAGTAAGCAAACAAAGGCTCCTAATTAGTCTGCTGCCGTATGCAGTAACATATTGTGTCATTTTCCATTCTATTATTTGTCAAAGACAAGCGGTAGAAAATGAATTATTAATCTACTTGTTCATTTACTGTTAATATCTGCTTACTTTCTCTTTTAACATGTTCTATCTACACTTCTGATAAAATGTAATAATCACTTATTCTTCTGTTGTTTGATACTTTACATTAGTTTTGGATGATACCACACATTTCCGTATCAATCCGATACCAAGTCATTACAGGATCATACATTGGTCATATTCAAAGTGAGTTTATAAACATAATATACATTTTTTTTTAAACGAAAGAAAATGTTGTGATGCCAAAAAAATATTGACGTAATCATAGTAGTGATACGTGCCTGTACTTGGTATCAATACAGTGGATGTCAGGTGTAGATCCACCAATGGCGTTTGTTTACATTTTGATGCTGGTGTGTAGTGAAGCATGTTTAGCTATTCCTCGTCCTGCAGGGATGATACTTGTAAGAAACGTACTTTTTTTGTCGCCATGGAGACGAGGATTAGTGATTTAGAAGTAGCTAAAGCACTGGACGTTAGCCGCTAGCTAGCTAGCCATGTCTTAAAGCACCTCTTCCTGAGGCTGTTTCAGAGTTATAACTTCACCTTTATCGTTAGTTTTTAAGCCAAAATGCGTTCGTTCTCCCTTTTCTGTCCACACACTGTGTCTGCTTGTAAGTACTCTGTGATTGTGCGCTGCCGAACATGCTCCTCTGCTCGTAAAAACAAGCAATGTCACGACGTGACTTTGACGCGGGCGCGGGGGGCTACGTTTCAGAGACAATATCGTACCGAAAATGATTCATTAGTATCGCGGTACTATACTAATACCGAAAGTTATGGTCTAAAATAAAGCAAACATTCCCCTCAAATATACCAATGTACTGAGAGGGCTCATAATTGTACCTAAGCAGATACTTTCCAAGTTTTTATCACTACAGTATCAACACGGGACTGGACAATTTGTTTGCTTTATGCCTTTTTAAACAGCTCAATACAATATGGACATAAAGACTATATTACGGACAATAAAAAAAAAAAAAAGACCTGCGGTGCCAGATTTTGCATCCCCCACATCATTTTTTCATGCCCTGCTGCTGGAGCGCTTGCATGGAGAGGGCTAGACCGAGGGTCACGCAGCACGTCAAACAAAAAAGGAAATTTTAGTGAACTCGTTATTATCGCGTTAACTTTGACAGCCCTAATAGAAACACAACGGCTTTAACATGCAAGCTTAACTGGCTGTGCTATGAATATTCTAAAGTCTTGAATAGGTTTTGGTTGAGTGTGATGCATACATGTGCTGTGTATGGAGCTTCATTAATATAACGAGCTCCAAAGAGAAGACGTTAAAATAAAATGACGGGATGAACAGCAGCTCGCCACACAGATGCTCAATCCTGAAGGACGCTTTCGGTGTCGTTTTGGCATTTCCAACTCCCTGGAACAAACAATCGTTAGTAAATCATCAGCGAGTCGGGGGTATAGGAAAATGTAACTTGACGCACAGACGGAAGAAAGGAGCCTTTCTCTCGCAAGTCCCCGTTTTAATTAATCTCATCCCAAGTCTTGCCGGGATTAAATATTTCATTACATAAAATAAAAAATGATGAATAGGCATTCTACAATTTACTTCAAACGGGAATGGAGTCACCAGGCGCCCGTCGTCATGCCAGCAGATTAAACGAAAAAACAAAGCTTCCAGTGGTTTTCATTTCATTAAACGACGGCCATTGATAAGTAGGGCGTGTGAAGAAGATGCCTTCATATAAAGTTTTTTTTTTTTTTTTTCTGGGGCGCTCTAAAAGTGAGTAGAACCCTCACATTTCACCAAGCAGATTACCATACATTACTCATAAAAAGGTTGTTTTTTTTTGGCTTTTGGGTGAAATTTCAGGATCCTAAAATGCAGTAAAACTAATACAAAAACCATTTGTAAACATGTTCCATCCATCCATCCATTTTCTACCGCTTGTCCCTTTTTGGGTCACGGGCATACTTGCCAACCCTCCCGAATTTTCCGGGAGACTCCCGAAATTCAGCGCCTCTCCCGAAAACCTCCCGGGACAAATATTCTCCCAAAAATCTCCCGATTTTCAGCTGGAGCTGGAAGCCACGCCCCCTCCAGCTCCATGCGGACCTGAGTGAGGAAAGCCTTTTTTCGTGACGGGAGGACAACAGGGTGACAAGAACTAAATCATCCAGACTAGAGATAAATTGTATTATTATGTTTATCTTACCTAAAAATAAATATATTTATTAATAAAAAATAAAAAAACAACTAAATACATGTTTACTATATTTTGCTAAAAACATCAAAATTAATTGTATTTTTATTTGTATTTTTTCCTGACTCCTTATTACATCCAGCCATAGAATTACACATTAAAATAAACATATTTGAAATAATTGATTTTAAATTATCATAATAATTCATTTAAAATGACCATATTTAAATATTAAAATAATTGCTTGTTTATCAACAACTTTAGCATTTTATTCATTACATTTTGAAGCTCTCAGAAGCCAAGTTATGTTATATTCCTTAATATTTATTTATGCAAGTTTGAAGTATCAATTATCCAAACACAGTTTTGTTTGCATATTTTCAGGATGTAGATATATATATATATATATATGTATGAAATACTTGACTTGGTGAATTCTAGCTGTCAATATACTCCTCCCCTCTTAACCACGCCCCCAACCACGCCCCACCCCACCCCCGACCACGCCCCCACCCCCCACCTCCCAAAATCGGAGGTCTCAAGGTTGGCAAGTATGGTCGCGGGGGGTGCTGGAGCCTATCTCAGCTGCATTCGGGCGGAAGGCGGGGTACACCCTGGACAAGTCACCACCTCATCACAGGGCCAACACAGATAGACCGACAACATTCACACACTAGGGACAATTTTATTTTTTTTAGTTTTTTTGGTGTTGCCAATCAACCCATCCCCAGGTGCATGTTTTTGGCGGTGGGAGGAAGCCGGAGTACCTGGAGGTCTCAGTCACGGGGAGAACATGCAAACTCCACACAGAAAGATCCCAATCCCGGGATTGAACCTACTCAGGACCTTCGTATTGTGAGGCACATGCACTAACCCCTGTTCCACCGTGCTGCCCATGTAAACATGTTGTTCTGCAAAATATTTTTGTCTTACTATTATATTTTTTAAGTTATCAACGTGTTATTATTAATATGGGAATCTTTGGGCACCTCACTATGAATGAATGAATGAATGAATTATTTATTTCAAACCTGCACAGTACAACAACACACATTTTTTTTTAAACATTTTGGCAGGGACATTTATGCTAGGCTTGAAAAGGGGTTGGATGAAGCAGATGCTTATAATATCCCAACCCCTATTAGATTATGATTACGATTCAGCAGATACAATTCAATTAAAAATCGATTATTGAAGCATCTTTAATTTATATATATTGATGTAGTTTTTTTTTTTTTTTTGTTTCCCTAAATAAGCGTTTATCACTTGCAACTTTAAAAAAAACAGCGCATTTGTTCTGTATTGGGAGGAGTTGACGGCACAGACAACAAGGGGGCGTAGTTTAGCTCTATGATTTATTATATATATATATATATATATATATATATATATATATGTATATAAAATTAAAAACAATAATAATATAATCAACTAGAGAATGGAGTGTGACAAAATCCAAGAGAGTGTATGGTGTGTGCGACTTTGTGTATGAATTAACTGTTGAGTGTTACCGTAAATGTTGAGCGAGAGGCAAGTCCAAAAGAGGGCAGGGCAGGCTCCTAAATCTGTGAAACAAGCAGGAAGTCGGGGGCTATAGCGGGGCGTAGGAGGTCTGTGTCCAAGCGGGGGTCGAGGATCGAGAGACAGGGGAAGCACTGCGGGAAACACAAAGGACATAGGACACGGGAACTGGGAAGGCACAGAGAAAGATCATTGATTGATTGATTGATTGAGACTTTTATTAGTAGGTTGCACAGTGAACATAATGCATAGTGTACATATTCCGTACAATTGACCACTAAATGGTAACACCCCAATAAGTTTTTCAACTTGTTTAAGTCGGGGTCCACTTAAATTGATTCATGATACAGATATATACTATCAGATATATACTATCATCATAATACAGTCATCACACAAGATAATCATCAGGGTATACACATTGAATTATTTACATTATTTACCATCCGGAGTGTGGGATGTGGAGTGGGGGGAGAGGTTAGGTTTGGTTGTTATCATCACTTCAGTCATCAACAATTGAGAACAGAGAAATGGATATTGAAACAGTGTAGGTCTGACCTGGTAGGATATGTACAGCAAGTAGTGGACATAGAGAGAGAGAGAGAGAGAGAGAGAGCGATCAGAAGGCACAAGAAAAAGTATCTACATTTGATTATTTACATTTTATTATTAACAATCCGGGGAGGGTGTTAGTTTAGGGTTGACGTTGCCTGGAAGTGTACTTTTGTTGCGGTTTTGAAAGAGGATAGAGATGCCCTTTCTTTTACACCTGTTGGTGTAAAGTACGCGGGAGGGAAGCCAGAGACACGGGCTACTTACTACGGGAACAGATGATTACGTTCTGGCCCGGAACGCAGGTCTGCACTGGCTTAAAAAGCCCAGGAAGCTCCTCACTGACAGGTGCGCTGAGTGCTGATTGATTGCAGCTGCTTGCTGCAGCAGAAGTGACGTGCCCAGATGCGGTCTTGGAGGCGCAATCAACAGAGCGCACAGATGAGTGCGCAGTGGCATGCACCCGGGCCGTGACAGCATTTGTAATAAAAAACAGTTCAATTAATTCCCACATTTATTAAATCCATGTAAATGTGTGGAACACTGGAACATAAGTGCACTATAAGAAAGGAGCTGGTTGGATCTCTTTCTGAGGTGGCTCGCTGCAGTCAACCACATTTTAGAACTGTCTACATTACTTTATTTACAATAAATACATTGATTATTGATCGTTGAAGTTGACTAATCAATTTTATAATTGTCCATGTCCGAATGGCGATGCATGTAAAAATCGATTATTTCCCCCACCTCTAATGGTTACACTTCACTTGTTGTGAATGATTTGATGTAATGGATGTGTGTTATTAAATGCTGCACACATTTTTAAACAAAAATAAAATGGCAAAACAAAAACCCATTTAAATCATTTGAGTTTGCCCTCGAAGCATTCTTATATCCAGACACTTACTTTGTAAACAATAACAAAAACAAACCCAAAATATTATTTTGTAAAATTAACAACAACAAAAATATTGATCTTATAACTTTATACACTTATACTTTACTTGATATAGATAGTATCGACATCTGGATTGATCACCCCTACTTTACATTGAAGCTTTAGTTGTCAGCTTCTTGTGTTGTCCTGCTCAGTGTGTGTGTGTGTGTGTGTGTGTAGCATGCTTAGCCACTCCTTTTCCTCTAGTCCTCCAGTGATCATGATACTTGGAAGAGACTTAGTTGATTCCGACGTCCCACTGGGGTGAGTTTTTCCTTGCCCTTATGTGGGCTCTGTACCGAGGATGTCATTGTGGCTTGTGCAGCCCTTTGAGACACTTGTGATTTAGGGCTATATAAATAAACATTGATTGATTGATTGATTTCCCGCTATCGTGGTGAGGATTAGTGTCTTAGAAGCGGCTCTGCACTGTGGATAGCGGACCTGTTCGTTGCAGCTTTCTCTCAAATTTTAGCCAGTGTTCTGTCAAGAGACGCACCCTTTTGGAAATCCTGCACCTCCTGCATGTGCGTAGCAAGGAACATGAAAATGTAATTGTGTCTATGAGCGTGCATCTCTTTAGATTAGACCTCCGCCTGTCTTTAAAACTGAGTAATGCCTCTGGTTCTAACTTTAATCGAGGGTCCTTGAACGCACCACAGTTATGTTCAATGAAATGCAAAAGTGGTAGGTAGGTAGGAGTGGTAGGTAGGTAGGTTGGTAGGTAGGTCTTTATTGTCATTGCACAAATACAACGGAACTTTGTTTTCAGCACAAACCCGTTCAAGATTAGACAAACAAACGGTGTACAGGGTTACAGAAAAGGAACGCTGATGGGTCGCCACAAGGCGCCCCGTAAAAGATGGGAAAAAGGTCAACCCTGGGGGAGGATGAGTAAAAAAACACAATCTAGACTGGGCTCCTAAGGGGGCCTAGTCTGGAGTGAGAAAAAACCTCCATAGCAAAGCACATATACATATTACAACATCTCGAGACTTGCAACAGAGGGGAAGGAGTGGGGGCCACGGTGGCGGGCTGCAGCACTTCAGGCGCTGCCCAGCCGTCCATCACCCCTAAGGGATTCGCGTCAAGGACGTCGGATGGGGGTATGTGTGTGTGGCGTATATTTTCGTGGTTGCATGTGTGTGTGTAAGCCTGCCGTGTGTCTCTGTTCCGTGGCCTTGATGTCGCGCAGTCGCTAGTCCAAAGTCAACAACAACAGGTGTGGGTCCATGAGAGACAAGAATGGAGTTTGTTGTGTTTTCACCGCACTGTCCTTCGGGAGAGTCTCGTAGCCAGGGAAACAATCCAAGTTAGAATGTTTTGTATGCGAGTGAAAATAAAATTTGCTTTTCACTCTAAATTGTCCATGACTGGTCCTCAAAATTCATCCTGCAGGGCAGACAGTCCAATGTGATCCAAATCACAAGAGTGTTAACCCCCAATTCCAACCCTTGATGCTGAGTGCTAAGCAGGGAGGTAATGGGTCCCATTTTTATAGTCTTTGGTATGATTCGGCCGGGGTTTGAACTCGCAACCTACCGATCTCAGGGCGGACACTCTAACCACTAGGCCACTGGGGAGGTGAGTCCAATGAGTCCATACTAAGCTAAGAGCCGGAGAGTCAAGAAATACACGGCGCACTTACTCGTGTAAAAATTTGTCAGAGGAGGGGGACCTAAACGCTGGTTTAGTGTGGCTGAAACGGGGTTTAGGCTAAATAATTATTCGTTTAAAGCAGGGGTCTGCAACCCGCGGCTCTGGAGCCGCATGCGGCTCTTTCATACCTCCGCCGTGGCTCCCTTTGGCTTTGAAACCGAATGTCAACAAATAATGGTTACTTGATTTATTAGATTTCATTTTAACAGCTGTTATTTTGGAGAGTTATGGGATCCTGTCATATGAAAATTAAACACATTTTAATATATTGTCGATGGAAATGTATGTCACAGCCCTTATCCACATCTCTTGCTGCCATGCAATTGCATTGTTTTTAGCGGTCAACCCCTAGCAACGGACGGATCAAAAAAGAGAAACATTTTATTTATTTACATTTGTATTAATTTGCTGTTTTTATTGATGACTAGGTAAATGTTTAGTCAAATGAATATGCCACAGTCGTATGCCTTCAGAACATTGGAATGAGTTGATTTTTATTTTTTTATTCATTAATAAGGGAAGGAACAGTGTATTTTTTTCTAATGTTCAAAATAATTTGATGATTTGCTTGGTTATACCCAGAAATACATCAAATAAGTGTTTATATTCATAAGTCCTATAGCACAATTGTAAGGAAACTATAAGTGGTGTTATCGTCATTTTAGGAATCTAACAGAGTTCGTGGCTCTAGGTGGGTTTTATTTTGGGGGAAATGGGCTCCAGTGGCTCTTTGTATGCTGAAGGTTGCCGAACCCTGGTTTAAAGGCCCACTGAAATGCGATTTTCTTATTCAAACGGGGATAGCAGGTCCATTCTATGTGTCATACTTGATCATTTTGCGATATTGCCATATTTTTGCTGAAAGGATTTAGTAGAGAACATCGACGATAAAGTTCGCAACTTTTGGTCGCTCATAAAAAAGCCTTGCCTGTACCGGAAGTAGCAGACGATATGGGCGTGACGTCACAGGTTGTGGAGCTCCTCACATCTGCACATTGTTTACAATCATGGCCACCAGCAGCGAGAGCGATTCGGACCGAGAAAGCGACGATTTCCCCATTAATTTGAGCGAGAATGAAAGATTTGTGGATGAGGAAAGTGAGAGTCAAGGACTAGAGGGCAGTGGGAGCGATTCAGATAGGGAAGATGCTGTGAGAGGCGGGTGGGACCTGATATTCAGCTGGGAATGACTAAAACAGTAAATAAACACAAGACATATATATACTCTATTAGCCACAACACAACCAGGCTTATATTTAATATGCCACAAATTAATCGCGCATAACAAACACCTCCCCCCTCCCGTCCATATAACCCGCCAATACAACTCAAACACCTGCACAACACACTCAATCCCACAGCCCAAAGTACCGTTCACCTCCCCAAAGTTCATACAGCACATATATTTCCCCACAGTCCCCAAAGTTACGTACGTGACATGCACATAGCGGCACGCACGTACGGGCAAGCGATCAAATGTTTGGAAGCCGCAGCTGCATGTGTACTCGCGGTACCGCATCTGCGCATCCAACTCAAAGTCCTCCTGGTAAGAGTCTCTGTTGTCCCAGTTCTCCACAGGCCAATGGTAAAGCTTGACTGTCATTTTCCGGGAATGTAAACAATGAAACACCGGCTGTGTTATCCGGCACAACAGTCAGGGGGTGCATTCTACGGCGGGGGTGCGTTATCCGGCACCTGCCGCAATACACCGCTTCCCACCTACAGCTTTCTTCTTTGCTGTCTCCATTGTTCATTGAACAAATTGCAAAAGATTCACCAACACAGATGTCCAGAATGCTGTGGAATTTTGCGATGAAAACAGACGACTTAATAGCTGGCCACCATGCTGTCCCAAAATGTCCTCTACAATCCGTGACGTCACGCGCAGGCGTCGTCATACCGAAACGTTTTCAGCAGGATATTTCGCGCGAAATTTAAAATTGCACTTTAGTAAGCTAACCCGGCCGTATTGGCATGTGTTGCAATGTTAAGATTTCATCATTGATATATAAACTATCAGACTGCGTGGTCGGGAGTAGTGGGTTTCAGTAGGCCTTTAAGGGGTTAAACGACTTAGTGTAGACATGGCCTTAGACATTCTTAATTTTATTCAAGCAACCTTATTATTTACTTTCAATGACGGAAAACATTATTCAAACTTCACAGTGCCGCTGTTTGGCCCACCCTTAGGTGGGACGCGTGTCTGGATCATAGATTGTAATCTAGACTTTGTGTCGTATGAGCTGGGCCTGCCGGTCGGATAGGTTTACCGCTTGATGTCCTTGCGAGGGGTAAAGGCCCATCGTGACAGGACAGCCAATAATCATTGAGCGGCTGTTTGCGTCGCCGGTCGGCATTGACGCGGCACAGATAAAAATGTCACATAGATTTTTGCACTGGCGTACAAACGATAATGCAATAGCAGCACACACACACACACACATTTGGCATTGGGAAGGCTTGAGTTGGAGGGCAGACAGCCACACACACTTGGAGAGCAAAAAGCAGTAAAGGTGTGGTAAAAGCTGTAGGATGGAGATGAAGCGAGGGGCCTCAGGGCAAACACATTTGAACATGTGCTTGGATAGAAAGGGAAAAAAAAGACACGTATAGAGAACACACACACACACACGTCTGAGATGCCATCATTTGCTTGCACACACTCTTTCAGAATGATTAATGTCTCTTCGCAGCACACACTGACCCTTTGGGAACAGCAGGCCAGTGGTTGAACACAATTCATTAAGTGGCGTGTGTGTGTGTGTGTGTGTGTCCGATGTGTGTGCATATGCACGGCGCCCCCTATGGGGATACGGACATTCAAGGGTTTTCATCTTCCATGTGGGGGGAAGGGGGGTCCGCACCTTTTGGAGACAGAGAGAGAGAGAGAGAGAGAGAGAGAGAGAGAGAGAGAGAGAGAAGACAGTGTTACCATGGCGATGGTGTAATTATTCTATCCGGATAGAACAATCCATATGGAGGGATTATTGTTTTTTTTTGTTTTTTTTATATATATATAATATACTGCATATAAAAAATACAGTCGCAATCACCTGACTCACCTGGAGCTGACAGCCTGAGGGAGACACGCGTCACAATGACACAGCGGGGGGTGGTGGGGGGTGTTAAAATTCATATCACATTCGCAGCGTGACTCGCTTGAGGCGCTGAAGCCCTCAAACTGATGCACTGCCTGTCACGGTCGACCCTACTGAGTGCATTGCGGGGAAAAGGTGGTGTAAAGTACAGCAGGGATGGGCAACCTGGGGCCGGTGGGCTTTGCACGCTCCCTGACAGCGTTTGAACTGGGCCGCCATACAAACAAGCTTAGAGGAACTAAAGCGCATTTAACCGAAACATGCCAGTTGATACATTTTTGTGTGCGTGGGACCTTGAGGTGTGATGCCAAAAATAAGTCAATTCTGCACAAAGTGGCGCTCGTCATAAAGAGATGACATCAAAACAGTCTGATTCTCTTCTGATCACCCCAGAAATGAACAAAATTTAGTTTCTGCCTCAAGGAGTAGTTGTTACATACAGGAGGGGTAGACGGCACAGACCACAAGGGGGCATAGCAGCTCTATGATTTTTTATATATATAAACACTATATATATATATATATATATATATATATATATATATATATATATATATATATAATAAACAATACTAATATAAACCAGATAATGTAAATAAATAAATGATAAATGGGTTATACTTGTATAGCGCTTTTCTACCTTCAAGGTACTCAAAGCGCTTTGACAGTATTTCCACATTTACCCATTCACACACACACATTCACAAACTGATGGCGGGAGCTGCCATGCAAGGGGTGAAGTGTCTTGCCCAAGGACACAACGGATGTGACTAGGATGGTAGAAGGTGGGGATTGAACCCCAGTAACCAGCAACCCTCCGATTGCTGGCACGGCCACTCTACCAACTTCGCCACGCCGTCCCATGTAGTGTGACAAAAATCCAAACGTGTGTGTGTGTGTGTGAGACTATGTGTGGAATTAACTGTTGTGTGTTAACGTGAGTTTTGAGCGAGATGCGGTAGTCCCGGAGGGGAAGGCAGGCTTGAATGTCCGTGAGGCAGGCAGGTTGTCGGGGGGAGGGGTATAGCGAGGCGTCAAAGGGTCTGTGTCCAAGCAGGGACAGTAATCTAACAGGAAGTCGAGGCACACAGCTCGATCACGGGAGACAGGGAAAGCACTGCGGAAAACACAAAGGACATAAGACGCGGAAACTGGGAAGGCACAGAGAGAGAGCAAGTATGCGGGAGGGGAGCCTGAGAAGCGATAGCTTAATGTGTACAGAGAACTACGTTCCGGCCCCGGATCTTTGGGTACGCTGGTCTGTATGCCGTCTGCCCTCATCAGACCCAGGTGCGCAGATTGCAGATTGCTTGCAGCCGAGCGTGTCCCGCATGCGCCGTGACAGTAGTAGAAATTTAGGGATGTGCCGATCGATTGTTTGTTATTGTGAAAAAGAATGTGATTGCCATTGCTGATTAATGATTTTTAATGTTGATCACCTCTGGCTGACACTGTAGTTATTTTTAGCCCCAAGGCTGACAAGCTAGCAGCTAATGATGTATCTCCATACACAGTGTGGAGCCGTTTTGCTAAGTTAATAATAATCACCTGTGTTATGGCAAATAGACTACTGTATTTTTCGGACCATAGGGCGCACCGGATTAAAAGGCACACTGCCGATGAGTGCGTCTATTCAGGTCTTTTTTCATACAAAAGGCGCACCAAATCATAGGGCGCATTAAAGGGGTCATATTATGATTTTTTTTCTAAATGTAAAACACTTCTTTGTGGTCTACGTAACATGTAATGGTGGTTCTTTGGTCAAAATGTTGCATAGATGATGTTTTACAGATCATCTTCAAGCCGCTTTCTATGTGGGCGGTCTTATTTACGTGGCTCACCTTCGACAGCGTCTTCTCCCCGTCATCTTTGTTGTAGCGGTGTAGCGTGCAAGGACGGGAGTGGAAGAAGTGTCAAAAGATGGAGCTAACTGTTTTAATGACATTCAGACTTTACTTCAATCAATAACGGAGCAGCATCTCCTCATCCGTGGCTCAATAATGCAACCGGAACCGTGGGTGAATTATGTAAACCCACTACAGTTTTTAGCGCTTTGATAGCTAGTCTACTGACAGATATAAATAAGAACTTGACGCTACTTTATATTAAAAATGGCAACAGCGGAAGATGAATGCCACAAAGGAAGTTAGAGAAAAAGAAGAAGCTTATCAACTACGGTGTCGTCGCGGACTACAATGGCGGACGCGCGCACATTTTCAGGACTTATGCAGATCCCAAATACACATCAGCAGGTACCGGAAGGTAAGAAAAGTTGCTTTTGTATAATATTGTGATGTAATAGTGTGAGAGTCCAGTCCATAGTGGATCTAACAAAATAGTGTGAGAGTCCAGTCCATAGTGGATCTAACATAATAGTGTGAGAGTCCAGTCCATAGTGGATCTAACATGATAATGTGAGAGTCCAGTCCATAGTGGATCTAACATAATAGTGTGAGAGTCCAGTCTATAGTGGATCTAACATAATAGTGTGAGAGCCCAGTCCATAGTGGATCTAACATATTAGTGTGAGAGTCCAGTCCATAGTGGATCTAGTTAATAGTGTGAGAGGGGGGCAGAGCAGAAAAGAGACGGCAGATCAAATGGTCTAAAAGGGGTGTCTATTTAAAGGCTGGAGTATACAAATGAGTTTTAAGATAGGGACTTAAACTTTCACTTTATGGAACTGCGTATGCAAGTCATGTCGAGGCCACATTGGAGTCTGATAAAAATCATATTTTACTTGCAGTGTAAACAGCTGGAAAAAATCTGATTTCGAAAAAATCAGATTTGGGCCACTTTGGCCCGCAGTGTAAACGTAGTCTAAATACTAGGGGTGCACAAAAAAATCTGAATTGTGATTCTTATTCATCCCCATTTTAAATCAATTCCTAATTTACAAAATTCAATGAAAAAAAAAATGAATAAAACTTTTTTTTTTTTTATATAATCTTTTTTTAGAATAATACAATTTTTAAAAGTAGTTTTTAGGCCATCTCCATGCAAACAGAATGAGCTTTTCTAACCTGTTTTGCAATAATTTCATTATAATAATCATACCAATAATACATTGCAAGAACTGCGATGAGGTGGCGACTTGTCCAGGGTGAACCCGGCCTTCCACCCGTGTGCAGCTGGGATAGGCTCCAGCACCCCCCTTAAAATGGATGGATGGACATTGCAAGAATCGTTGAATCAAGAATCGATTCCAAATCAAATCGGCACCCCAGAAATCGAAATCGGATGGAATGGGATAGTAGTCCAAATATTCACACCCCTATATGACTCTTTGTGTGGGCGCCATGTCATGATTGATTGTTTTGAATCATAAAATCAATGCACTCTATTTGAAAAAAAGAAAGAAGAAAAAATTACTTTTGCTTTTGTGTTCTAGGTGACAAATTGCATTGTAAATTCACAGCAAATTACACATTCACAGTAATTGGCCGTGAAATTTCTACTTACTGTAACTACAGAGCTGTGATTTTACAGTTCACTCATTGAAATACATGTACAAATGCTCTGACTTCACAATTGTAATTTGATGGTTTATAGCTGTGATTATACAGTCTTAAATGCAGAATTACAGTACATTTTTAATGGAATCATTTCATTTTCAGAACATGTCGAGGGCCAATAAGAAACAAAAAGGGCTGCACTTTGGACACCACTGTCTCATGCAATAAGCACATGTACTGTCTCTTTAAGAGCATGCTTCCCTTAAACACCGCAGGTGCAGCTACTCTGGTTGACGAGTTAGTCAGCAACCCAGCTACACCATTTCCTCCGAGTAGTGTTTTGTTTGACTCTAAACACGTCTTTAGATTATTTTGGGAAACAAGACCGAGCGAAGTGGAATAAACTTTTCTTTTGCAGTCCTGGGAGTGGAAGCTTGTTCGCAAGTTCAAGTGGAGCACACTTGTAAACCGAGGCACCTTTTGTTCTCCTTCCCCACGGTAAGTACACTTTATGTTTTGTGTCATTTTTGTGTTGTTAAATGGTAAATGGTGCCTTCAAGGTACTCAGAGGGCTTTGACACTACTTCCATATTCACCCATTTACACACACATTCACACACTGATGGCGGGCGCTGCCATGCAAGGCCCTAACCACGACCCATCAGGAGCAAGGGTGAAGTGTCTTGCTCAAGGACACAACGGACGTGACTCGGGTGATAGAAGGTGGGGATCGAACCAGGAACCCTCAGGTTGCTGGCACGGCCACTCTCGCCACGCTGTCCCCAAACAAAGGATCCTAATTAGTCTGCTGACGTATGCAGTAACATATTGAGTCATTTATCATTCTATTATTTTGTCAACATTTTTAAGGAAAGCGATAGAAAATCTCATTTGTTCAACGTTTGAACAAGTTGAAAATGATCGCAATGCTAATTTGTGTTAGCCTATTAATGGGTTCGTCCATTGTATGTTTGCATCGAGCTAGCGGCATAATAGCTATTGGTTAGCTATAATATTATTTATCTGACAAATACACCACGTGGTGGCACTGTTAGTGAACCCCATACATGGACTTGAAATTTCTCACACAACCCTTCAGGGCACCGGTGTCAAACTCAAGGCCCAGGGGCCAGATGTGGCCCGCCACATCATTTTATTTGGCCCTCGAAAGCCTGGAAATAATATGTATCAATAAAGTACTGTAACTGTTCTTAATAAATGTATTATTTATTTCTATTTTGGCGTAAAAAAAAAAAAAAAGTACTCCATGTAATGGCAAATTATGTTAACTTAAATATTGTCTAATAATGCAAAAATATATTATCAAACATTCAAAACGTTTTTCAAATAGAAATAAATGCTAATGATAATTATTTCAAAGCAAGTTATCCACCAAATTGTGCAATGTAAAAGTAGTGTGGAGAATGCATGTCTTTTTAAGAGTTCTTTCTTTTTTATTTTCCCATGTGTACACTATGTGCATGAATCTTATGTCCGCAAGTAAACTCTGTGCCTTACCTTGAGGGCGCTGGAATGTTGGGAGTATGATGTACTCCCTGTTTTACCTTATCTGTAATAGAACAATGAGGCTGTATTACTTTTGTAGGCGGGAGGAGGCTGTTTTCGTACTCAATAAGATGTCTCTTCCCGTTAGATTTTTAGTCCGCTTCTTGATGCTGCTATTAACGCACTGTAAGACTGGTCTCCTAAAGCTTTAGTAAAACTTGATAATATTCCTATTCTGTCTTGATGGTCCTTCTTTCTCAACAGTAGCAATAGATTTTATGGTAACATAGTGAAATTTACTGTGGTTTTTACAGCATTTTACTCTAAAACATTTTAGATGGGGGGCCACATGGAGAAAAACCTACTCCCAAGTTGGCCGGACTGGTAAAATCACGGCACGATAACTTGAAAATAACGACAACTTCAGATTTTTTTTTTTTGTTTGAAAATAGAACAAGCACATTCTGAAAATGTACAAATCATAATGTTGTTTTTTTTACACTTACATGTTGCAGTTAATAGTATTCTATGTTTATTTGTCGTTATTTATATTTTCTGAATAAATGTGGTAATGTTCATTAGTCAACTCATTGGCGTTAATTTTGAATACAGATACAACAATTATACAAAATCAAATTAGAGTGTGTTATTTATGTAGTTTGATCATTTTCCTCAACATGTGGTTTATTTTGTACACATGTAGCATCATCTACAAAGATACAAAGAATTGCTATAGCTACATCCAGTGGACACATTTAGAACAGCAGTTTCTTTCATTTAAAATTTCAGGTGCATTTTTTTACATAGCAAACTCATCTCGCAGGCCGGATAAAACCTGTTTGCGGACCTGCTCTAAATGGAAAAAAAAAACCAGTACTTTTTTTACTGTAATAAACTGTGGTGCCGTTTTGGCATTTGCAGTAATACACGGAAAAATCTACAGTTGTTATGCGGTAAAAAACAAACAGACAGCTCGGGTGCCAAAATTTTACTGTAAAATTACTTCTTTTTTTTAATTTACAGTAAAAAAACAAATGTAAATTTTGTAGTAAAATTCTGGCAACAAAGCTGTTTTTTTTGTTTTTACCATAAAAACAGCAGAACTGTTTTTCCATTTACAGTAATATACACTACATTTTGAGGTGAAATTATTGCAATTTACCATATTTTTTTTACATTTTAGTTTTTAAATAAAATGCATAAAAAATGTGTAATAATAGTATTCATTGTTAGAAGCGTCCCTCTGGGGCCAAACATAACTGGGACGTGGCCCTCAGTGAAAAGGACTTTGACACCTCTGCTTTAGGGTGCTGGAGTGATTCAACGTTGCTGTGTGAGAGTCCAAAAGGTGGACACATGCTAGAGCATTCTTGCAGAGATGCGAACCTTTATCTCCCTACGCATCGCCGACTTCCCCCGTGTTTTTGTTTGGCTCTCTAATCCCCAAGATGCTTGAGTGCACTCACTCATGGCGTCGGCCTCCCAGTCCGAGTCGACTAATCCGTCGTTTTTCAGTCCAGCGGCATGCGCCTCGGATGCCCCGCGACAAAAAAAAATAAAAAATGTGTCAAGCTCAAGTGAACGCTGAAAGTCGTGTCCTCATTAAGTCAACAGCAGCTGCACATCACCCAACCCTAAAAAGTGGAGAGGACAAGTGTCTCCACTCCTGGCACCTCTTGGTGACAAAGTACAGCAGATCAATGATGCCTATTACCATAAACTGCAGATCAATAAATATGTTTTAATTAGGGATGCAATGAAGTTAAAATTCATGGAAATGAGGAAACCAAGTCCAAAAAACGAAAGAAATGATTATGCCAATTATTATTGCATTTACAACTGTGAGTGTGTTAACCTCTCTTTATTTTATGCTGCAGCTGTTACATATACTGTAATAATATAATGTCAGTATATATTATGTACTGTATATATAATATGTAAATATTACATATCTAAGTTAAAGTACCAATGATTGTCACACACACACACACACACACTAGGTGTGGTGAAATTATTCCCTGCATTTGACCCATTACCCTTGATCGCCCCCTGGGAGGTGAGGGGAGCAGTGAGCAGCAGCGGTGGCCACGCCCGGGAATAATTTTTGGTGATTCAACCCCCAATTCCAACCCTTGATGCTGAGTGCCAAGCAGGGAGGTAATGGGTCCTATTTTTTTATAGTCTTTGGTTGTGACTCGGCCGGGGTTTGAACTCGCAACCTACCGATCTCAGGGCGGACACTCTAACCACAAGGCCACTGGTTATGTTTTGTTTCATATTGCTACTATGGTACATTTTTAGTCTACTTTATACCTTTTGTTTTGGCCCTGTTTTTGTGCCCTTGTGTGCACGATCCTTTCCATCTTTATCCTTTCCATCCTTTGTAGCTGAGCTACTGTGTGGAACAATTTACCTTGTGGCTCATTAAAGTTAGTCTAAGTCTAACCTCACTAAAACCAAGGCGTTGCATAAATTAGTATTTACCCTTCAAAGAATGAAGCAAATGTACAATTTTGGGAATATTTACTTACTGTAGGAGATATAAATAGGGAATTTGGAGCTGGGGTAAAGAGGGATAGGAGTGAGAATGGCTGTGTGCTTATGTAAACAGGAAATATTTAAAGGGGAAATGCACCTTTTTAGGAATTTCATTCACAATCCTTATGTTTGACAAGAGCACATGTTTCCTTTTTTTTATGCATTCTAAGTCATAAATAAACGCTAGCAAAAGTCAGCTAACAATGGAGGTAATGGGTAAAGCGTTCTAAAGACATCCAAAAACCTCTGTCGTTTTATATACATGCTGTAAGTATATATGTAACGTAGTAACAGGCAGTTTCTTAAAACCATGTAACATTTACGTATTTTGAGCATTTTTGAGCATTTGGCGGTGCAATCAGTTCACAGACAGGTCACAATGTTTGTTATTTCCTTCAACAACCAACGTACTACTACTCATGGCAGACTTCAGGAGGGACAATGACGAGTACTTAAGGACATTATGATCCAGAACCTTATTTTTTTGAGCCTGAGCATAAGGAGGCTGAGCTGCAAGTTTGAGAAGCTGATTTATAAACAAATCCAGCAAGTAGCTGTATTTATAAGTGCTAAACAATTGTCATGATCCGTAGTCTGGTTCATGTTTTGTATTTTCTGTTAGTTTTGGACTCCTTCAGTTCCTGTTTGTGCACCTCTGAGTTTGTTTTGGTTGCCGTGGTTGCTCATTGTGTTCACCTGTCTCTGATTAGTGTTCGCCCGCTCACCTGCTTCCCGAGCACTAGTCAGAGGCATTATTTAAGCCTGCCTTTGCCGGTCAGTCGGCCTGGCGTCATTATTACGTAAGTTGTTTGTTTCATGCCAAAGTTACGTGATTATTTCTTGCCCATAGTCCATGCTAAGTGTTAGCTTTAGTTTCGAGTGCGATCAGGCACGTTGTTCTGTCGGCTCGTTTTCTGTTTTTCATACCTCCTTTGAGTTTTGATAATTAAATCATGTTCCTACCTGCACGCCATGTCCGGAGTGGTCCGTCTGCATTTCGGTGGTCCGTCGGGACAAACAATATATACAAACTAGGAAAATAATAAAACAAACACTTACTGTACACTGTCTGCTCTCACTGGGATGCCGACTGACGGGATGTTAGTAAAGAATCAAATTCATTTTTAAAAAGCGTTTTAAGCTACATTTATTGCGACTTTATGCTTAGTATATTTAGCACACCCCTTATGGTTGAGGAATTCACATTAGTCGCATCATTTAGGTCTTGACCTCTGTATGTATGATGAGATTATCGCAGCTCTTCAAAACATTTTTTGAATAATAGGATATTGAGACTAGAGATGTCCGATATTGGCCGATAAATGCTTTAAAATTAAAAAAAAAATTATTTTATTTTTTTATTAAATCAACATAAAAAACACAAGATACACTTACAATTAGTGCACCAACCCAAAAAACCATTCACACAAAAGGGTTGTTTCTTTCTGTTATTAATATTCTGGTTCCTACATTATATATCAATATATATCAATACAGTCTGCAAGGGATACAGTCCGTAAGCACACATGATTGTGCGTGCTGCTGGTCCACTAATAGTACTAACCTTTAACAGTTAATTTTACTCATTTTCATTAATTACTAGTTTCTATGCAACTGTTTTTATATTGTTTTACTTTCTTTTTTATTCAAGAAAATGTTTTTAATTTATTTATCTTATTTTATTTTATAATTTAAAAAAAAAAAAGGACCTTATCTTCACCATACCTGGTTGTCCAAATTAGGCATAATAATGTGTTAATTCCACGACTGCATATATCGGTATCGGTTGATATCGGTATCGGTAATTAAGAGTTGGACAATATCGGAATATCGGATATCGGCAAAAAAGCCATTATCGGACATCCCTAATTGAGACTGATTTGGTGCATTTAAAGATTCCTTTTTTATTTTGTAAATGAAATTGTAAATGGGTACTTGGTGGGTAGATTTTGTAATGTATTGTATTGTATTGTATTGTATATTGTATGACGATGTTGCTTCTCGGGATGATTTTTTTGCAGAATGGACTCTGATATTAACAAAAGAAACAATAATGAAATACAAAACTATGTCTGTCTGTAAAAAAAATAAAAATAAATTAGAGATGTCCGATAATATCGGACTGCCGATATTATGGGCCGATAAATGCTTTAAAATGTGATATCGGAAATTATCGGTATCAGTTTCATAAAGTAAAATGTATGACTTTTTAAAACGCCGCTGTACTGAGTGGTACACGGACGTAGAGAGAAGTACAGAGCGCCAATAAACCTTAAAGGCACTGCCACAAAATATGTGCGACTTCAGCACGCACACACACGTAAATGCAATGCATACTTGGTCAACAGCCATACAGGTCACACTGAGGGTGGCCGTACAAACAACTTTAACACTGTTACAAATATGCGCCACACTGTGAACCCACACCAAACAAGAATGACAAACACATTTCGGGAGAACATCCGCACCGTAACACAACATAAACACAACAGAACAAATACCCAGAATCCCTTGCAGTACTAACTCTTCCGGGACGCTTCAATATACACCCCCCGCTACTTCCTAACCCCAACCCCGCCCACCTCAACCTCCTCATGCTCTTTCAGGGAGAGCATGTCCCAAATTCCAAGCTGCTGTTTTGAGGCATGTTAAAAAAAAAAATTCTCTTTGTGACTTCAATAATAAATATGGCAGTGCCATGTTGGCAGTTTTTTCCATAACTTGAGTTGATTTATTTTGGAAAACCTTGTTACATTGTTTAATGCATCCAGCGGGGCATCACAACAAAATTAGGCATAATAATGTGTTAATTCCACGAATGTATATATCGCTATCGGTTGATATCGGAATCGGTAATTAAGAGTTGGACAATATCGGAATATTCGATATCGCACAAAAAAGTCATTATCGGACATCTCTAAATAACATATATGTTCCCCTTTTAGGTTAAGAATTAATCATAGCCCTCACGATGGTTAAAAAATAGAAAACATATTTTTTTGTCTCTTTCTCACCATCTCAATGTACAAAGTTGACTAACTTGTCGGTTTGTGGCCACAACCTTTTACCATACGGGTTAGAGCAGGGGTGCTCATTGCGTCGATCGCGAGCTACCGGTCGATCGTGGAGGGTGTGTCAGTCGATCACCAGCCAGGCATTAAAAAAATAGTCCTAAAAATGAGCGATCATAAATCTTCACTATGACGTCACTTTCGTCACTTGATTGACATTCACGGCACCCGAGGGTCTTCTGAGATGACGCTGGCTGCTGCCAGCTCATTAAAATTACTGACAGGAAGGCGAGAAACACTTTATTTCAACAGACTCTGGCGCCGTACCTGTCGTCAAAACTCCAAAGACCGACTGCACAGTTGCACAATAAAAGCGCTGCTTCATCCTGCCTGCGCTAACAAAATAAGAGTCTCAGAAAGCTGGCGTGCACAAGCTAACAAGCTACGGAGTTTGCCGACAATGTATTTCTTGTAAAGTGTATACAAAGGAGTATGGAAGCTGGATAAATAAGATGCCAAAAACCAACCACTTTCATGTGGTATTAGACAGAAAGGAGGACTTTTTTTCTCCTCCATTCGAAAATGCGGACGTTATCAGCACAACTGTCTGATTCCAATCAATGCAAGTCATCAGAATCAGGTAATACACCAAATTACATTCTTGTCTTCATGAAAGAAATGAATCTATATGTGTTAAACATGCTTGTATTATCTTTAAACACTTTTAACTTATTAACAATATTAACTATAAGTGTTAAACATGCTTGTATTATCTTTAAACACCTTTAACTTGTTAACAATATTAACTATGTGTTGAACATGCTTGTATTATCATTAAACACCTTTAACTTAACAATATTAACTATAAGTGTTAAACATGCTTGCATTATCATTAAACATTTTTAACTTGTTAACAATATTAACTATGTGTTAAACATGCTTGTATTATCATTAAACACCTTTAACTTGTTAACAATATTAACTATATGTATTAAACATACTTGTATTTTCATTAAACACCTTTAATTTATTAACAATATTAAATATATGTGTTAAAGATGCTTGTATTATCTTTAAACACCTTTAACTTGTTAACAAAAACATATATTTCATAAATAAGTAAATATAAATGATATATATGAATGAGGTAGATCCCCACGACTTGATCAATTGAAAAGTAGCTCGCCTGCAGAAAAAGTGTGAGCACCCCTGGGTTAGAGTAATGATTTATAATCCGGTATTAACGTTTACCAACTCCGAGGTGATGCAGCAGCTCATCGCAACAGTATGTCAGCTTTCTGTGGTCACGTCACCGCTAAAAGTAGTTCCTCGGAGTTAGCGCTTGTATTAACAATGTCTCTTATACTTGGTTAAAACTCAGGTCACGAGATGCAAATGGAGTATTGCTGGCGGTGTTGGTAATAACGACGTCAGAGTATAACGGCATTGTTTTTTTCAGTAACGAGTGATCAAAATGTTTACCGTTGCCACGCCATTGCCCTGACTGAGAATGTGAAGTGGCGCGTCGCTACTGTTCAGGTCGAATGAAGCGCAAAGTGATGACGGCGCTGTAAATGCGCTGATAATTGACTGGGTGGGCGGATGAGGCCCTGCTCACGCTCTCTCACTGCACGCGCCGACTGACACACAACAACACCCGCAATAATTGCGATTCAGCCGAAGCCAGGGAAGTTCGAAGGTAGCGTTCTCAAACTGTAAATACGGCCACTACTTTTTGCTGATTGAAGTGAAAGGCAAGAATGTTAACATAACATGCACGCTATGTCCAGGGAAAAAAAGTGTTTCTCCACGTCTGCTTGCGGCAACTTGAATCACATCTTAGACCAACACATGCCAACATGACACTTGCAGCCAATTTGTTTGAAATCAGACTCATAACATTTTGGAATTTGGATTAATCACAGGTGATTACTTGCTTGTAGGGTTGTACGGTATACCGGTATTAGTATAGTACCGCGTTACTAATGAATCATATTCGGTACTGAAAAGTACCGGTCCTCCGCGTCGTCGTCACGTTGTGTCATTGCTGGTTTACGAGCAGAGGAGCATATTCGGCAGCGCACAATCACAGAGTACTTACAAGCAGACAGTGTGTAGACAATAACGGGAGAACGGACGCATTTTGGCTTAAAAACTAAAGATAAAGGTGAAGTTATAACACTGAAACGCCCTCAAGAAGAGGTGCTTTAAAACATGGCTAGTCCAGCAGTTTTTTAGCTACTTCTAAATCACTGATCCTCGTCTCCATGGCGACAAATAAAGTAAGTTTCTTACAAGTATCATCCCTGCAGGACGAGGAATAGCTAAACATGTTTCACTACACACCGTAGCTCACCGGCGTCACTATAAACAAACGCCATTGGTAGATCTACACCCGACATCCACTGTAATGATACCAAGTACAGGAGTGTATCTAGTCGATACTACTATGACTACATCTATTTTTATAGCATCACAAAATCTTCTTGTTAGAATAATTGTTTGTAAGTTATCACAAAAGAAACATTATATTGCATTATGTTCCTGATGAGAAGATGAAGGCTGTATTTCGAGGCCTAACAAGAGGAGGAAGGCTCGTGAGACGCCACTGTGATTTCAGCACGGACAGATGGCAGGATGTGCTCAACTCCTGGAGGAACTCTCTTTGAAGTGTTAAACGAACTCTCTTTGAAGTAATTCACAAACTCTCTTCCAACTATTTGATCAACGCTATTTACGACCCGCTGCCTTCTTGAAGTCACTGTGGACAGGAGACGGGAGGGGTTGTCCATTGTCCTCCAACACCTGCCCCGGCTGGATCCAGGAAGAGCCCAAGCCCGAGAAAATCCTCTTCTTGGACTTCAAAGCGACCGAAAACAATGACTCTTTTACACACTTACCAATTCCTGCTGTGACATATGTTGGTGCGTGAACATGGAACATCTGAATTAAAAGAGGAGACGAGGACCTTCTTCGTCAGAGCGTGGTGCAGGACTGTGCAGAGAGTGCAGTGGCCATGTCTTTCCTCAATATTGAGTCCAAATTGAATTCTGTCTCTGTTTGATTCTTTGCCTTTTGTCCTGTTTAACAGATGTCCTGTGTTTGAACGTGACACTTCTTTTGTTTTTTAAAAATGTAATTATGTTTATAAAGTCAGGAAATATGTCCCTGGACACATGAGGACTTTGAATATGACCAATGTATGATCCTGTAACTACTTGGTATTGGATTGATACCTAAATCTACGGTATCATCCAAAACTAATGTAAAGTATCAAACAGAAGAATAAATGATTATTACATTTGAACAGAAGTGTAGATAGAACATGTTAAAAGAGAAAGTAAACAGATATTAACAGTAAATGAACAAGTAGATTAATAATTCATTTTCTACCGCTTGTCCTTAATAATTTTGACAAAATAATAGAATGATAAATGACACAATATGTTACTGCATACGTCAGCAGACTAATTAGGAGCCTTTGTTTACTTACTACTAAAAAACAAGTTGTCTAGTATGTTCACTATTTTATTTAAGGACAAACTTGCAATAAGAAACATATGTTTAATGTACCCTAAGATTTTTTGTTAAAATGAAGCCAAAAATGCAATTTTTTGTGGTCCCCTTTTAGAAAAGTATCAAAAAGTACCGAAAGGTATCGAAATAATTTTGGTACCGGTACCAAAATATTGGTATCAGGACAACAGTACTTGCTTGCATAATCAATCAATCAATCAATCAATCAATGTTTATTTATATAGCCCTAAATCACAAGTGTCTCAAAGGGCTGCACAAGCCACAACGACATCCTTGGTACAGAGCCCACATAAGGGCAAGGAAAAACTCACCCCAGTGGGACGTCGATGTGAATGACTATGAGAAACCTTGGAGAGGACTGCAATGGATGTCGAATGGGTCTGACATAATATTGTGAAAGTCCAGTCCATAGTGGATCTAACATAATATTAAAATTAGCTTAAAGGGGTACTGCACTCTTTTTTTTAAATGTTGTCTATCATTAACAATTATAAGAGACAAGACAAAAGTTTTGTTTTTTTCTTTCGGTTTCCAAGTCGGCTCGTTGTAGGTAGTAACGAGCAATGCAGCTAATGGGGGCAATCAATTCTACCTCTAAATCACTTTACAAAAAATCATTCAAAAAAACGTCAACAATACTTCATCTACGTTCGATAACCTTTGTATAATAACCAGGCTGTAGCAACATTGTTATTGTAAGAACGAACTCTTTTTCTAGCGTACTAACACATCGCCATGCTACGTTATTAGCCATAAAAGCTAGCTACGGCACGAGATAAGCTCGCAACTGAGTCAACACAAAACACGTTTGAGTTGGTAATGCACAATACTGTGATACCACACCAATTTGTACTGACTGAAAAACATGAACAATCGTATTGCAGTATCGGTAAAATATCAGCCCTACATTTCAGCGTATGTACTGTAGTTGTACTAAAATGATTAGAAAACACTCATGTTCGATTCCGGAAGTAGGAACACACATTGTTGCCAGAAGTCAGACGTGTGCTGCTATGGAAACAGATATCAATGAGCGGAATAAATCAATGATCAAAATACAGTAAATATTGTACATATTACATATTGTTATGAACATGTATGTTACTACATTATATATAGAGTGTATAGAAAATGTTGATGGGGGGTTTTGAAGTTGTTTTAAAGGGCTCTGAAAGGCCTACTGAAACCCACTACTACCGACCACGCAGTCTGATAGTTTATACATCAATGATGAAATCTTAACATTGCAACACATGCCAATACGGCCGGGTTAGCTTACTAAAGTGCAATTTTAAATTTTGCTCGAAATATCCTGCTGAAAACGTCTCGGTATGATGACGTCTGCGCGTGACGTCACGGATTGTAGAGGACATTTTGGGACAGCATCAATCATAGAAATACCAAGCAGCCAAAATGCACCAAACATGGATAAGCGCAGAGAATATTTTGCATTATTTCCATCATGCATCGTAATGGATTTAAATAAATGTAATTTAGATTTTTTTTTTCACAATGCTTGGATATTTTTTATGTTATCCTCAAAGTTCAGTGAGCAGGTTGTTTTATATGTGACCATGTGTGTTGACCTTTTGTGTTGGTTGCATTGTTTTTTTTTGCGCTATGAGTAGAGAAGGTTGTTTGGATTGGGTCATACAAGTAAACACTGTGCCATGTTCTCTTCAAACCACAATACATGGTTAGTGACCTGATTTATTCATGTCCACATGGCGGAAAATTTGCAACAATCAAATTGTCAGGTAATTGAAAATACATTTAAAATCACCCCTTAGGCCTAACTCGTTAAACTTGTGACGTCTCGCGGGCCAAACTGAAGACGCCGGCAGGCCGCACTTGGCCCACAGGTCGTAGTTTGGACAACCCTGTTTTATATAATAGGATATGGGGGAAGTCCAAACAGATTTTAAAGACGTGGCATCACACCATGAAGCAACGGCCGCTCTGAAAAAGTCTGAGGTGAGAGCCAAAGCTAAAATGTATCTTGTACTCTAAAAGTCTATCCTATCCTATACTAATATCAGACAATTTGACTGCAAAGTTGATAGTCAAATCAGACTCCCACGAATCAAATCTTCAATTGTTGTGGGTGTACAGGGGAAGAAGACGGCACAGACCGGAGGGACGTCGTATTAGCTCTATTCATTTATATATATGAAATAATATATATAAATAATAAATAATAATATTAATAAACAAGGGTATGGAGTGTGACTAAGCCCAAAGGGTGTGTATGTGTGCGACTATGTGTGTGAGTTAACTGTTGTGTGTTACCGGAGTGTTGAGCGAGAGGAGGAAGTCCCGGAGGGGAAAAGCAGGCTTGAAGGTCCGTGAGACAGGCGGTTGGTCGGGGGCGATAGCGAGGCGTCAGAGTCCGTGTTCAGGCGGAAGGTCGAGATCCAAGAAGCAGCCAGAGAACCAGAGGGAATACGGGGAGACGAGACACACAGCTCATGGCGTGGGAACGAAGGCAGGCTGCAGAGAGGCGACGAGGAGGACACGAGACAATGAACACGTCGGGGGAGAAAAAAGAGCAAAGAGTACGCATAGAGCTTGACGATTAGGCTTACTGTACTGAACAGGTATCTACGTTCTGGCCCGGGATAGCAGGTTGTGCTGGCTTCTGAAGGCAGGTCTCATCATCAGCTTCAGGTGTGTTGTTTGCCGGTGATTGATTGCAGCTGCTTGCTGCAGCCGGACTGGCACGCGCCACACATGAATGCGCACTGATGTGCGCCCGGGCCATGACATCAATCATTCGAATATTTGAAGACAACCCTATTTCTTACAGTATACAATACAAAAAATGTACAGGCCAAATACCTACTCAGTGGCCTAGTGGTTAGGGTGTCCGCCCTGAGATCGGTAGGTTGTGAGTTCAAACCCTGGCCGAGTCATACCAAAGACTATAAAAATGGGACCCATTACCTCCCTGCTTGGCACTCAGCATCAAGGGTTGGAATTGGGGGTTGAATCACCAAAAATGATTCCCAGGCGCGGCCACCGCTGCTGCTCACTGCTCCTCTCACTTCCCAGGGGGTAATCAAGGGTGATGGGTCAAATGCAGAGAATAGTTTCGCCACACCTAGTGTGTGTGTGACAATCATTGGTACTTTAACTTTAACTTTAATACCGAAGGGCACCACAAACGGAGGTGACACTCGGGATAATCAGAATGGCGACCGCAATGTTTGGTTTTCAGGTCATTAAACACAACATGAAGAACGCCTTTGCACATTTTGCAGATGGCTGTCCACTGGCTAAACGCGGATATGTTGAAGTACATCCACACCGCGGACATGTTTGCCTCCACTCCACTTCTTCATGCTTACTTCATCATGTCCTGTTTCTGTTGAAAATCTTTGGTGGCCAAAAGATCAATGCATCACTAAATTTAATGGTTCGGCAAAATGTTCCAAACTCCTGTTTCCTTGCCAACGATATGTTCTTGTTTACTAGTCATAACTAATTGGGAGTGATTTAACAGCGCAGCACTCCATTTTGGTTCAGTTGCTTGAGCAACAAAAAATTCTTAAGAATGGGTATAATGTTTCACACACCAGTGGTTATTATACCCAACCCTACATGGTATTATACATTATTATAATCTAGAGGTGCTGTAGAGGAGAAGCTTTGACCCCTATAAGCCCTCAATGTGCCCTACAAAACATCTGCTGTTACTGTTGCATGTTTTACTGAATAACCTCAAACACCTCAAGGGGATGAGCATGCACAAATATGTAGAATTTGAGCAAGATTGGTTGAAAAACATTGAGCGAGACATCATTGTAGGGGTACAGGCAGGACTTGACAACTACAGTGGAACTTCGACTTACAAATTTATTGAAGCATATTTGAAACATAGGTTCCAGCCTTGACAAGCCACATTTGGGTAAAACACAATATGAAAGGCTTAAAGGGGAACATTATCACAATTTCAGAAGGATTAAAACCATTACAAATCAGTTCCCAGTGGCTTATTTTATTTTTCGAAGTTTTTTTTCAAAATTTTACCCATCACGCAATATCCCTAAAAAAAGCTTCAAAGTGCCTGATTTTAACCATCGTTATATACACCCGTCCATTTTCCTGTGACGTCACACAGTGATGCCAATACAAACAAACAGCAAGGTATAGCGACATTAGCTCGGATTCAGACTCGGATTCCAGTGGCTTAACACTGTCTGATAAGATAATTATTAACAATTATGAACTAGGTTTACAGCATATGAAATACATTTGGCAACAACATGCACTTTGAGAGTGCAGACAGCCCATTTCAGGCGCGCTAAGAACATATATTTTTCCACGATTTCAGCACTCAGGTTAACCATACCTAAATAGACACAAAATACTGCATTACACAAGACTACCCGAATGTACTCGAATGATTGAAAAAAATAAATGTTTTTAAGCTAAATTTGTCATGTCTGTGTAATCATGTTTTGTTTTGTTTAGTTATTGGACTCTTTAGTTTCTGGCTTTTCACTCCCTTGTCTTGTTTCCATGGTTACCCATTAGTTTCACCTGTTCCACGTTTGGACTCATTGTGCACTCTTGTTTGTCACCATAGCAACCCATTAGTTTTCACCTGCCCTCACGACTCACGCACCTGTCTTTAATCATGTCACTATTATTTAAACCCATTGTTGCCAGGAAGTCTCCCTGGCGACATCATACCCCTGACTTTCTGCTTCTCACTCTGTTTACCTCTGCGCACTTCATGCCATGTCAAGTAAGTTTTTTCGATTCATGCCACAGTTAGTGACTTTTGTTCATGTACATAGTTTTTTGCCCACGTGCAAGTCTTTTTGTTTCGTTAGTCAAGTTTGTACTTCCGCCTTGAGCGCGCTTTTTGTTCCTTTGTTAGTGTAAAATAAATAATGTCTTCACCTTCACGCCATGTCTGGTCCAAATGTTCATTTGCACCACGGGAGAACAAACCACGCCATAGTCCAAGTCCTGACAAAATTATTGGTAAACACAGTTTGTGTATAATAATTTACGTAAAACCGCGAGTAATGAATAAAGTTTTCATCAATTAATATATTCTGTAGACATACCCTCATCCGCTCTCTTTTCCTGAAAGCTGATCTGTCCAGTTTTGGAGTTGATGTCAGCAGGCCAGGGAAGCTAGGGTCGATATTCTTCTCTTGATCATCTTCGGTGGCATAAGGGACGGTGTGAGCCAAGACATCCAGGGGGTTTAGCTCGCTCGTCTGCGGGAACAAACTGCCGCCATTGCTTGCCGTGCTACCGAGGTGCTTTGTCCCTGAATAGCTCACACACTCCGGCAGATTCAATGGGGGTCTGGCGGCAGATTTCTTTGACTTTATCGTTGGAAATGCATCTGCTTTGAGTGTCGCAGGATATCCACACATTCTTGCCATCTCTGTCGTAGCATAGCTTTCGTCGGTAAAGTGTGCGGAACAAACGGCTGACCATTTTCGTCGGTTTTCCCCACAGCCTCGTATTTTGAACAAATTTCGTCCAATTTCTTGCCACTTTCGCATCTTTGGGCCACTGGTGCAACTTGAATCCGTCCCTGTTCGTGTTGTTACACCCTCCGACAACACACCGACGAAAGTGAGAAAATGGCGTATTACTTCCCGATGTGACGTCACGTGGTGACGTCATCGCTCCGAGAGCGAATAATAGAAAGGCGTTTAATTCGCCAAAATTCACCCATTTAGAGTTCGGAAATCGGTTAAAAAAATATATGGTCTTTTTTCTGCAACATCAAGGTATATATTGACGCTTACATAGGTCTGGTGATAATGTTCCCCTTTAACAGTACTGTATATCAAACAGTCATAACCAAGGGAGTGATGGATCAACTAACTTTTTGATAACTAAACCAAAACAACAGCTGAATTGTCCTCATATGCCCTGCGTACCCTTATAAGATGTCTATGGTTATAACGTTAGCAGTGAGTTTGCAGCCTCACTGATTTAACTACACAGCAAATAAAAGTTACGTTACTTAGCCAATAAACGTTAGCTTACATTCAACACTTACCGTTCTGTGTGCAACTTCAAATGTCGAACGAAGTTGAAAGTTGTTGCAATTCGTTTTTTGTTGACCAAGTTGTAGTTTTAATACCCGAACGAAACTATCTTTGGCGTCATTTTTCCTCACTGGCGCGTTGTTTGAGAGCTATTCTTCGTTGGCTGTTCTGCAATTTGATTGGATGAATGCTGTGGGACGAAAACAACGTGGATCTAATTTGATTGGCTGTTGTACTGACAGAGCGCACACTCCCTGACAGACACACATCGGAAGATATGGAGCGCTCCTGAATAACTTTTTAATCGTTGGGTTTTGGGGAAAGTAGCAAGTCTTGTCAAGTCAACAGGCTCAAGTCCAAGTGAAGTCACAAGTCATTGATGTTAAAGTCCAAGTCGAGTTGCAAGTCTCTTTACATTTTGTCAAGTCGAGTCTAAAGTCATCAAATTCATGACTCGAATCTGACTCGAGTCCAAGTCATGTGACTCGAGTCCACACCTCTGCCGATTATACATATTAGCAATCATTTACATACACACACACATCCCCAAAAAAAGAATGACCGAAAAAAGGAATAGGCTTATATTTGCCTATCCTATACATTCACTGAAAATTAGATTGCCTGCAACATTAACATCCAAAAAATCAATGGGATGAAAGTAATTGTTACTATATTATATAATTTTCCATTATTTCACCTTTCAAGGCTTTCTGAAACCTTAACAAAGAAGTACATGTCTTCAACTCATCACTAAGCTTGTTCCACCATTTAACTCCTAAAACTGTAATACATTTGTATTTTATATCCGTTCCTACTTCACATACTGTATTTCAAAAATCAATATCCCCGTAAATTATAGTTTTCTCCTTAATTTAAATAACCTAAGAATACAAGCTGGAAGACTGTTGTTCTTTACTCGAAACATAATTTTTTCCATTGTTTTTAAAAAACAATATCTGAAAATTTTAACACATTAGAACTATAATGGATTGGTATGTTCATAGTAGCACGCTTTGTGTATTATTCTAATGACCCTTTTTTTGAGTTTAATTATTGGGTTGTAGCTTGTTTTATAAACATTTCCCTAAACTTCAACACAATATGTTAAATATGGAAAAATAATATAACCTATGCATACATTTCTTATTCAGCATGTGTTTTACTTTATAAAGAATAACAATGTATTTGGATATGTTTCCCTTTATACATTCAATCTGCGGTTTCCAACATAATTTATGATGATTATTCCCAAGAATTTAGTTTCTTATACTCTATCAATTTCCACTTGATTTAATTTTATGTTGCTTCACAATTTGTCCTTGCACCACTAAACACCATAAATTTAGTTTTCTTATCATTTAATGATAACTTATTAATATCAAACCATTTTTTTTAGCTGAAGCAACTCAACCTCTATTACCCTCAACACTTCCTTCAAGTCTTCTCCTGAACAATATACATTTGTATCATCTGCAAACATAATACATTTCAATTTATTAGATACTGAACACAAATAATTTAAAAATACAGTATGAATTAAAGCTGCAAGCAGCGATGGACGGGACCGACTTTGACGGCACATAAAATCCAAACCGGAGCAGTAATTAAAAATCGTTGGTCAACTTTTAATCAGAAGGGTTCAATCTCTCTCCTGTGCTACTTTGAAGCCGACACGACAAAGCGCTCAGAGGAGATAATGTTTGAAAAAAAGTGACCGGTTTTTACAAAACTTTTGTTTTGAAGGGGAAATTGCAAACTTCCTGTTGATTTTTGCTGGGGGTTGTCAATATATGAAATGTAGGTCTAAGTGAGACCTACATAGCGGTTTTTGTTTCATGTCTCTAAGACATTCCTATTGGAAGTTACAGGCAGTTTTGTCTGAGTTTTCCTCCTAGGAGCAGTTGTGTCTGTGTTTTCTTCCTAGGGGGCGCTAGAGCGCAATTTTGAGTTTTAGGGTTGGGTTTTTTATAAGATCGCAATTTTGCCAGTCCTGATGTGTGTGTCCAGTTTGGTGAGTTTTGAAGCATGTTAAGGGGGTCAAATTACAGGTCAAAGAGGCAAAAGTGACTGTTTTTACTAAAATGTTGTTTTGAAGGGGGAATTGCCAACTTCCTGTTGATTTTAGCTGAAGGATGTTAATGTATGAAATCTAGGTCTAAGTCAGACCTACATAGAGGTTTTGTTCCATGTCTCTACGACATTCCTACCGGAAGTTACAAGCAGTTTTGTCTGTTTTTTCCTAGGGGGCGCTAGAGCACAATTTTGAGTTTTTTTTAATTTTTTTTTATTAGATGGTAATTTTTGCCAGTCCTGATGTGTGTGTGTCAAATACGGTGAGTTTTGAAGCATGTTAAGGGGGTCAAATTAGAGCTCAAAGAGGTGGCGGAATAATAATAATTAAAGCTGCAAGCAGCGATGGACAGGATCGACTTTGACGGCACATAAAATCCAAACCGGAGCAGTTATTAAAACTCTTTGGTCAACTTTTAATCAGAAGGGTTCAATATCTCTCCTGTGCTACTTTGAAGCCGACACGACAAAGCGCTCAGAGGAGATAGTTTGAAAAAAAGTGACCGGTTTTTACAAAACTTTTGATTTGAAGGGGGAATTGCAAACTTCCTGTTGATTTTTGCTGGGGGTTGTCAATATATGAAATGTAGGTCTAAGTGAGACCTACATAGCGGTTTTTGTTTCATGTCTCTAAGACATTCCTATTGGAAGTTACAGGCAGTTTTGTCTGAGTTTTCCTCCTAGGAGCAGTTGTGTCTGTGTTTTCTTCCTAGGGGGCGCTAGAGCGCAATTTTGAGTTTTAGGGTTGGGTTTTTTATAAGATCGCAATTTTGCCAGTCCTGATGTGTGTGTCCAGTTTGGTGAGTTTTGAAGCATGTTAAGGGGGTCAAATTACAGGTCAAAGAGGCAAAAGTGACTGTTTTTACTAAAATGTTGTTTTGAAGGGGGAATTGCCAACTTCCTGTTGATTTTAGCTGAAGGATGTTAATGTATGAAATCTAGGTCTAAGTCAGACCTACATAGAGGTTTTGTTCCATGTCTCTACGACATTCCTACCGGAAGTTACAAGCAGTTTTGTCTGTTTTTTCCTAGGGGGCGCTAGAGCACAATTTTGAGTTTTTTTTAATTTTTTTTTATTAGATGGTAATTTTTGCCAGTCCTGATGTGTGTGTGTCAAATACGGTGAGTTTTGAAGCATGTTAAGGGGGTCAAATTAGAGCTCAAAGAGGTGGCGGAATAATAATAATTAAAGCTGCAAGCAGCGATGGACAGGATCGACTTTGACGGCACATAAAATCCAAACCGGAGCAGTTATTAAAACTCTTTGGTCAACTTTTAATCAGAAGGGTTCAATATCTCTCCTGTGCTACTTTGAAGCCGACACGACAAAGCGCTCAGAGGAGATAGTGTTTGAAAAAAGTCAAATTAGAGCTCAAAGAGGCGGCGGAATAATAATAATAATAATAAAACGCACAAAATACAATAGAGTCCTCTGTCCCAAAGGGACATTGCGGTCCCTAATAACTTAGGTCCCAGTACCCAACCCCACAAGTTACTCTTCTTGGCTGTGATGTAGTCTTATTAATTTCCACTTATTGAGATCTATTACTTAAATAACTACTGTTGTGAAACACCTCTTATGCCATAGTTTTCCAATATTTGCAGAAGTAAGGAATGATGGATTGTGTCAACACTTTAAAGGTATCTGCATTAAATGTAGGCCAGCATGTCTTCCAAATGATTTTCACCGAAACCCAAATGTCTTTTAAATAGCTTGATATAATCCCCAGAAGTGGACATGTCTTATCATAAATGTTATGGATCATTTCACAGCAATTTGTGTGTGTAAAAGACTCCATTGGTATGAGTGTTTCTGTTGAAAAGTAAGACCATCACAAGCTACTAATGCCACAGTGGGGGGAAATGAAAGTGCGACATAATTACCTCCACTTCCAAGAATTGTGCGGACGCACTGGGATAGCTCAGTGTTTCAGTGCCGCTAATGACCGTAATCAATCATTTATCCTTTGCGCGAATCAAAGAGTGCTCGTGTAGTAATTTGACTTAAGAAGCTTAGAGAGCCACCGCACCACAGACGATTGGCGGGGAGTCGGATGAAAACAAAACAAAAAGCCAAAAATAGCTTCCCCGCTTCCTCCCCCCCCCAACTTCACTCCCAATGAATGAGCTATAGTATGTATGCAAGGCAGCAGCACTCTGGCATTATTCTCTGGATCGATTCCACTTAGTTTGCAGAATTTGTTAGGATCCAATTCTCTCTTCTTGTAAGTCTGTGTGGAACTTTTGCACACACAAAATAGGTTCTGTTCCCAAATCACTTGAAATAGTTTTAGGAAATGACAGATTTAAAGTACCAGTAAGTAGAGTGGGAAAACAAGTTGACTATATATAAAGTTAAAGTACCCATGATTGTCTCACACACACACTAGGTGTGGCGAAATTATTCTCTGCGTTTGACCCACCACCCTTGATCACCCCCTGGGAGGTGACGGGAGCAGTGAGGCCACGCCCGGGAATCATTTTTGGTGATTTAACCCCCAATTCCAACCCTTGATGCTGAGTGCCAAGCAGGGAGGTAATGGGTCCCATTTTTATAGTCTTTGGTATGACTTGGCCGGGGTTTGAACTCACGACTAGGGATGTCCGATAATGGCTTTTTGCCGATATCCAATATTCAGATATTGTCCAACTCTTTAATTACCGATACCGATATCAACCGATACCGATATATATACAGTTGTGGAATTAACACATTATGCCTAATTTGGACAACCAGGTATGGTGAAGATAAGGTCATTTAAAAAAAATATAATAAAATAAGATTAAAAAAAAATTCTTGAATAAAAAAGAAAGTAAAACAATATATAAACAGTTACATAGAAACTAGTAATTAATGAAAATGAGTAAAATTAACTGTTAAAGGTTAGTACTATTAGTGGACCAGCAGCACGCACAATCATGTGTGCTTACGGACTGTATCCCTTGCAGACTGTATTGATATATAATGATATATAATGTAGGAACCAGAATATTAATAACAGAAAGAAACAACCCTTTTGTGTGAATGAGTGTAAATGGGGGAGGGAGGTTTTTTGGGTTGGTGCACTAATTGTAAGTGTATCTTGTTTTTTATGTTGATTTAATTAAAAAAAATACAAAATAAAAAAAACGATAATTTCCGATACTACATTTTAAAGCATTTATCGGCCGATAATATCGTCAGGCCGATATTATCGGACATCTCTACTCACGACCTACCGATCTCAGGGCGGACACTCTAACCACTAGGCCACTGAGTTGCTTATTTGTGGTTCATTGTATCCAGTAAACCGTATCCAATTGTATTTACAATTCGCAAAGTATGTAAAAATTCCGTTTAAATATCACAAAATGCCACAAATTCAGTCAACTATTTTGAATATTTCACTCAGAATACATTCGGAAATGTCCGTAGATTCTACTGTCACTACACTCTGACCATATCAGCTCAGTCATAGTGGAAATTAGCATCAATTGGTGATGTGCTGGTTATCATTCGCAATCCTTATGTAAGACAAAAACACAAACGCTCAGCTTTGTTTATGCATTCGCAATCGTAAATAAATATCAAACAATTGAGTCCCGGTAAGGTCTATTGAGGTGTACTGGAGAGGAGGCTACGTCGGATATACGAACCTCGGATTCAGGAGGAACAGTGTAGTTTTCGTCCTGGTCGTGGAACTGTGGACCAGCGCTATACTCTCGGCAGGGTGCTTGAGGGTGCATGGGAGTTTGCCCAACCAGTCTACATGTGCTTTGTGGACTTGGAGAAGGCATTCGACCGTGTACCCCGGGAAGTCCTGTGGGGAGTGCTCAGAGAGTATGGGGTATCGGACTGTCTGATTGTGGCGGTCCGCTCCCTGTACGATCAGTGTCAGAGCTTGGTCCGCATTGCCGGCAGTAAGTCGGACACGTTTCCAGTGAGGGTTGGACTCCGCCAAGGCTGCCCTTTGTCACCGATTCTCTTCATAACTTTTATGGACAGAATTTCTAGGCGCAGTCAAGGCGTTGAGGGGATCCGGTTTGGTGGCTGCAGGATTAGGTCTCTGCTTTTTGCAGATGATGTGGTCCTGATGGCTTCATCTGGCCAGGATCTTCAGCTCTCGCTGGATCGGTTCGCAGCTGAGTGTGAAGCGACTGGGATGAGAATCAGCACCTCCAAATCCGAGTCCATGGTTCTCCCCCGGAAAAGGGTGGAGCGCCATCTCCGGGTTGCGGAGGAGACCCTGCCCCAAGTGGAGGAGTTCAAGTACCTCGGAGTCTTGTTCATGAGTGAGGGAAGAGTGGATCGTGAGATTGACAGGCGGATCGGTGCGGCGTCTTCAGTAATGCGGACGCTGTATCGATCCGTTGTTGTGAAGAAGGAGCTGAGCCGGAAGGCAAAGCTCTCAATTTACCGGTCGATCTACGTTCCCATCCTCACCTATGGTCATGAGCTTTGGGTTATGACCGAAAGGACAATATCACGGGTACAAGCGGCCGAAATGAGCTTCCTTCGCCAGGTGGCGGGGCTCTCCCTTAGAGATAGGGTGAGAAGCTCTGTCATCCAATGGGAGCTCAAAGTAAAGCCGTTGCTCCTCCACATTGGGAGGAGTCAGATGAGGTGGTTCGGGCATTTGGTCAGGATGCCACCCGATCGCCTCCCTGGGGAGGTGTTTAGGGCACGTCCGACCGGTAGGAGGCCACGGGGAAGACCCAGGACACGTTGGGAAGACTATGACTCCCGGCTGGCCTGGGAACGCCTCGGTATCCCCCGGGAAGAGCTGGACGAAGTGACTGGGGAGAGGGAAGTCTGGGCTTCCCTGCTTAGGCTGCTGCCCCCGCGACCCGACCTCGGATAAGCAGAAGAAGATGGATGGATGGATGGACAATTGAGTCAACAGATCGAGGGTCCTCTACTGCGCCCATTACACACTCTAAAAACATCCAGAAACTGCCAACAGTACTCCATCTACATGTTGTGACCTGAAAATTAACTAAATATGAGTGATATTGTTATTATAATGGCTAACACAGACGGACTATTTTAGCGGCGCATTGATAGCAGTAAGCTAATGCTAGTGTATGCTGCTATTGCTGACACACTGAGCCGGCGGCTGCTTATACTTAATCTTAAACTTTGGTAAAAGTAAATTCCAGATTATAATTCATGCATCTCTCACCTTGTAGTAGACAAATGGGGCCATGGTCCAACAAGCTGGTCCACTTTCACATCCCCCGAGATGGCAAAAAAGACACCAAAAGACGTCGTTGCGGCAACTTTTTTTAATCCTTAGTGAGGATAGCGATTGAATCTTCATCTAAACAGAATTATGTGAGCGTCCTGTCAGTCGGCATCCCAGCGAGAAAGGAAATATTACAGCAAGTGTTTGTTTTATTCGTTAGTTTGTATGTTTAGAACCTATCAATGCTACATGATGCTATATTGTTTTCTTGATTTATTTGATTGGTTGATTGATTGAAACTTTTATTAGTAGAATGTACAGTACATATTCCGTACAATTGACCACTAAATGGTAACACCCGAATACGTTTTTCAACTTGTTTAAGTCGGGGTCCACGTTAATAAATTCATGGTACACATATATACTATCAGCATAATACAGTCATCACACAAGTGAATCATCAGAGTATATACATTGAATTATTTACATTATTTACAATCCGGGGGGTGGGATGTGGAGGGGGATTGGCGCGGGGGGGTTAGGTTTGGTTGATATCAGCACTTCAGTCATCAACAATTGTATCATCTGAGAAATGGACATTGTAACAGTGTAGGTCTGACTTGGTAGGATATGTACAGCGAGCAGTGAACATAGTGAGCTCAGAAGGCATAAGAATAAGTACCGTATTTTTCGGACTATAAGTCGCAGTTTTTTTCATAGTGTGGCCGGACTCCAGTTTAAGTTATATATGTTTTTTTCCTTCTTTATTATGCATTTTCGGCAGGTGCGACTTATACTCCGGTGCGACTTATACTCCGAAAAATACGGTATATACATTTGATTATTTACATCTGATTATTTAAGATTCAAGATGCTTTATTATTGTCCATTCTTTAACATGTACAAGACACATAAGGACTGAAATTTCATTTTCGGCACAGTCCCACTAAGAGCAGACATACGTTACAGGGAGACAAGACGGGACCGCCAACGGATCAGCCACTTACAGCGCTCCTTAAAAAAGGTGGGAAAAAGATGATATTGGGAAAAGGGGGAAGAGTAAAAAAATATCAGTCAAAGGCTGAACCCTCGGGAGGGGGTCCAGACTGAGTCCAAGGGAAAAAACTCACATAGCATAGCACACATAAACATGTTACATACAATCACAACAACTTGCAACAGAGGGGGGGGGATTTGGGGCCCTGGAGGCCGGCCTGCTGCTATAAAGCGCTACTAGCCATCCATAACCCCAGGAATTAAGCAGTGGTGAAGGCTTTGGTTGAGGAAGGGCCGGGTGCGTGCATGTATACCCAATTAACTTGGGTGTGATGTTGAAATGTTTTTGTGGACTGGGGCCGATCTCAAAGTTCGACACCAGGTGTTGTTAAGAAAAAGGGAGGTCAAAAGCGTCCATCTTTGAGGTGTCCTCGGGGGTGTTTTTCAGAACAGCCTGTTCCTGATAGCGTCAAGGCCATTCGAGGGAGTCAAATCGTAGATTAGGATGTTTTCTTCGAGCAGTCAAAAACAATGACTTGCCTGCTCTATTTGTCCATGCTGGTTTCTCTCAAATTCAATTCAATTCTCCTTCTCAGCAAACTTCTCCATGATGTGATCCATTTTGCGATTCAGTGTAGAAATCGCCACAGTCTGTGTTCCCATTTACATTGATTATTAAAGCTACATCCGTTTAGCACTCAGGTTTGAAACTATTACCTAATGCTCTTTGTATTTGGGCTCAAAAATATAAGGTTCTGGATCATAATTTGTCCCAAAGTAATCGTTGTTGGCTTTCACAAAGTCTGCTTGATTAGCATTGTTGTTGATGGGGAAGAGACCTGTGGTTTTTAACGTTGTATCACGTGACTGGCTTCCTCATTATCTTTCAGAATGGTTCGGGAATCTCTGAGAATGATACTATGTTGATCATATTTATTTATTCGCAAACTATGGAAGTCTTTTGGTGTCATAAATCATATATATATGATACTAGCGTCAATGTAGAGGTAACTTGTTTTACGTTCTACTGGTGCTTTAAGACCCGTGCTGTATGAAAATTTGATCAGTTGTTTGAATAATGAATCCTAAACCAAGACTATAAACTGCTCTGTTCATTCTGCTACCCTTTAATACGTTGTTTAGATTACATTCGCGGGGGTCTTAGACTTATCTTTCAAGTACAGTGACACCATTTAGATATTGCTCAAGGGCAGGATTTTACCACCAATTCAAGGCACAATTACCATAGTAATGTGTCTCGGAAGACTGAAAACGTTCTCTGGACTTTGGTTGTTAAACATTCCCCTGGGTTACTACAACACCGGAATATTATATTACAATATATATTACAATAATACAAATATATACAACTTAATTCTGCCACACATTATCACAATGTTTTAGGTAAGACATTTAGTTCATTTTTGGTATTTTTTCAGTTGGCCAGCCAATCAACCTGCTTCTGCTCCACCAGGCTGTGCAAATTATCTTCTGTTTGTTCCTCACATGGCTGTTTGTCTTCAACAATATTGTATTCCTGACCATATTAAAAAAAAAGTGGTAATTCAAAAAGTAGTTTGGCTAATACTGCAGCATAAACTAAAATTATTGAATTGTAGGCTCCAGCACCCCCCGCGACCCCGAACGGGACAAGCATTAGAAAATGAATGGATGAATGTTAAAACTGAAGAAAAGAAACCCAAAGCAAAATAAACCAACAACAACAACGATTAATAAATACCGTTTTTTCCGGACTCATCTGTGGCTCACTAGTGCAACAAAGCCGGAAATGTGTCCCAAGAAAAACCGTCCGACCGGAACTCTCTAATAACTAAAGTTCCTTGGGTGAATAATGTAAACTCACTACACCGGCATGTTTTAGCGCTTCCATAGCGAGATATGAGTTAGAACTTTACGCTACACTATATTAGAAATGGCAACAGCAGAGGGTGAATGTCACATAACAAGAAGATAGAGAAAAAGAAGAAGCTTATCGACTACGGCATCAGCACTGACTACAGTGGTGGACTTGCGCAAATGTTCAGGACTTATGCAGATCTCAAATACACATCAGCAGGTACCAGAAGGTAAGAAAAGTTGGTTTTGCATAATATTGTGAAACAAAACGGCAAATATGTCTGCTAATGGGTCCCGTTTTGCGGTCCTTATACACACACCATAGTAATACTTTGTGGAAATCTTGCTCCTCCGGGTTCTGTGGACCACCAATGACGGACATGACAGCCGTGTTCATCTTTGCGAATAAGAATTTATTTTTGCAATAAGTTGTGCTTTTCAGCCATGTTAAAGTTTCTGTCGCTCGTTCTCCAACAACAACCTCCTCTCCTTCCCAACTGCTGCCTTTAACAGAGCAACAGGTGATCAGACAAACACTCACAGCTGTGTCATCTACGCACCTGTCACTAATCTCGAAGCCGATCCTGACACACCCCGCTTCGCTGCAGGTCCGCAGGCCACGCCCCCCCACATACTTATATCTCTGACTACGGTAGCAGTAATGGGCCGACAATCCATCAAGCGGTGCGGCTTCAAAGGCATACTAAAACATTTTGACAGGTTTTTGAGTGCCGTGTGTAATGTTCTTTATTTTCAATGGAACATTTAAAGTTTTGGTGTTGTTTACTGGCGTCATATTGCAGTCTACACGTATCTCTTGTGTGTGACTACTACTGGTTACACTTATCATTACACCATGTACCAAATAAAATTGCTTCGAGGTGGGTAAGCACAACCAGATTTATTCCGTACATTTGGCGCACCGGGTTATAAGGCGCACTGTCCAGTTTTTGAGAAAATGAAAGGATTTTAAGTGCGCCTTATAGTCTGAAAAATACGGTAAACTAAATCACAGGCTTTATACAATCTTCATTGCTGTGTTTCCTCTTCATCCACCGTGTTTGAAGGTGGCAGAAATAGCGCACGTTTTCCCACAAGTTGTTTATATTCAGACAAGGCAAGCGCAAAAATAGCTTTCGTGGAATTGGCCATCATTGATTTCGAACCTCGTAACTAGAATGCCCACAACAGGGCTCAGACGACATTGTTGTGCCAGGTTCCAGGGAATTTGTCCATTTACAAGAGGCATACCAAAAAAATTCTACCAAAGTTGAACCATATGTATTCTACAGCTGGGCGGGGTTAAATTGCGTAAATGGACAAAAAAACAGTTTTAAAATATTAGCAATTAGCAATAGCATTGACATTGATCTGTCATGACCGGACGGCGACGCACAAAAATAATCAAAACGCAAAAGAAGTTGGCCATTTTAATTTAAAGGTCACTTTCACAAAAGTTTCCTCAGTCAAGTTGTATCATGATTTTTACACAATAAAGAGGACAGGATGTATTTGGAGGGTCAAATGGGACAAAACTAAATAAATTACCGTATTTTCCGCACTATAAGGCGCACCTAAAAACCACAATTTTTCTCAAAAGCTGACAGTGCGCCTTATAACCCGGTGCGCTTTATTACGATTCATTTTCATAAAGTTTCGGTCTCGCAACTTCGGTAAACAGCCGCCATCTTTTTTCCCGGTAGAACAGGAAGCGCTTCTTCTTCTACGCAAGCAACCGCCAAGGAAAGCACCCGCCCCCATAGAACAGGAAGCGTTTCACCCGCCCCCGGAAGAAGAAGAAAAAACGCGCGGATATCACCGTACGTTTCATTTCCTGTTTACATCTGTAAAGACCACAAAATGGCTCCTACTAAGCGATCCGGTTCATAAAAAGACGCAATCTCTCCATCCGCACACGGATTACTACCGTATTTCACAGCTGATATTCCTGTGAACCGCACTGTGGAACGGGAGCACGTACGGTGAATATTCGCACCACAGGGAATGAGAAGTCATCCTTCACTGTGGTTCTAGCTTGCCATGCTAACTTCCACCCATGGTGATATTCAAAAGGAAGACCTTGCCAAAAGAGACCTTTCCAGCCGGCGTCATCATAAAAGCTAACTCGAAGGGATGGATGGATGAAGAAAAGATGAGCGAGTGGTTAAGGGAAGTTTACGCGAAGAGGCCGGGTGGCTTTTTTCACACAGCTCCGAAGGCGAACACACCTTCACTAAGACGGGCAGACAGCGCCGGTCGACATACGCCAACATCTGCCAGTGGATCGTAAATGCCTGGGCAGATAGTTTCGGTCACAACTGTGGTCCGAGCTTTCCGGAAGGCAGGATTCACAGAACTGCTGCACAACAACAGCGACACTGAATCCGATGACTTCGACGAGGCGGAGCCGGCCATTTTTGGATCCCACGCTTGCGCAACTTTTCAATTCGGACACCGAAGACGAAGAATTCGAAGGATTTACGAATGAAGAATAACTTCAGAAGGTGAGCGCTATGTTTATTTTGTGTGTTGTGACATTAACGTTCGAGCAACATTATGTTGCTATTTATTGCTCTACACCATTTTGAATTTTACTATGTTTGTGATTGCACATTTGCGTACATTTTGGGACAGAGTTGTTAGAACGCTGGTTTTCAATATATTATTAAAGTTTGACTGAACTATCTGACTGTTTTTTTGACATTCACTTTAGCGCAGCGTTTTTTTGACATTCACTTTAGCGCAGCGTAGGCGCGGCTTATAGTCCGGGGCGGCTTATTGGTGGACAAAATTATGAAATATGTAATTCATAGAAGGTGCGGCTAATAATCCGGTGCGCCTTATAGTGCGGAAAATACGGTAATAAATAAATCTCTAATCACTTAAATGTGTCATTAAGCATAATTGGAATTAAATACATAAATGTGTTATTAAATGTAAATAATGTATTTAATGTAAAAGTTAATTTAGTTACTTAATCAATTATTTAAATACTGGATTGTTTAATCATTAAATTGATTTCAATATTTCATGAGTTCACTAATTACATCACAATTTATTTAGTGATTTATGAAACGATTTATATGTTTCATGAACGTGTGTGTCAGCCCTTTATATAAAATTAAGTTGTGAAATAATTAAATTATCATATTATACATACCAAAGACCCATTACCTCCCTGCTTGGCGCTCAGCATCAAGGGTTGGAATTGGGGGTTAAATCAACAAAAATTATTCCCGGGCGCGGCCACCGCTGCTGCTCACTGCTCCCCTCACCTCCCAGGGGGTGATCAAGGGTGATGGGTCAAACGCAGAGAATAATTTCGCCACACCTAGTGTGTGTGAGACAATCATTGGTACTTTTCTAATCATATCAATATTCGATTCAATGATTAAATACGTAATTAAATATGTAAATAACAAAACAAATGCTTAAATAGTGAAATGTACTAAATACATTTATGATAGATTTAATAACACATGTATTCATTATATTTAATTACACATTTAAGTAATTAAAAAAATATGAAATTAAACCTCCGCAGATGTTTAATACAAAAAATGTAATTTTGTGTTTGTTTGTTTTTTTTGCACTTTTTGTCATTTGCAAAAGTTTTAGTTCCCAACTTGTGAAGTAAAACTTGTTACCCCAAAAGAGGTATAGACAACATTAGTTTAGCATGCATACTTTAATAGACATCGACTCAGCTCCATGCCAGCGTCTATGTATTTAAATATTCATATGTAATCCACCACCTCCAAAGACTCTTCTCTGGTTATTGATAGGACTGATTTGTCTTCCGACTGTCTTTAACCGCCTCGTGAGACGGCGGCTAATGAAATATTTAAATATTAATGCCTTCCGTCTCGTTTACCTGCTGTATATTGAGGTGAGGTGCCAGGCTTTCCCTTCCTTTGCTTCACTGCGACGCTCACTTATCACGTTCTGTGAATTAATGTGCGTGGAAAGCGACGCATTTTTAAAGACGAACAAACGGAGGTACAGATTTTGTTTATTAGTTATTTTTCCGCCTTCTGTACGTGGTGTTGACAAACTACTTCTCATTAAAAATATATGAAGAATGTATAAATAAATGGACAGAAATACTTCATCATTTTATGTACATTCAGTCGTGGTCAAAAGTTGACATATACTTGTAAAGAACATAATGTCATGGCTTTTATCTAATTTCTCTGCCTTCTTGTTTTTAAATGCACTGCTTGCCTATCTGTTTTATACAGTGTTTTTATTTCTATTTTATCTATGTTTCTATGTTTTATCTAGTGTTTATCTAGTGTTTTTCAGATTTTTATTTCTATTTAAATTTTCTATTAGATATTCTAACTTTCTATTTTAATTTTTTTACCTTTTTTATACTTTGTAGCACTTTGAGATTGTAACAAATGTAACATGTGTTACAAATGTAATTCATCATTATTATTATTATTATTATTATTATTATTATTATTATTATGGCTGTCTTGAGTTTCCAATAATTTCTATACCTCTTATTTTTTTGTGATAGAGTGATTGGAGCACAAACATTCATGAAGTTTGGTTCTTTTATGAGTTTATTATGGGTCTACTGAAAATGTGAGCAAATCTGCTGGGTCAAAAGTATACATACAGCAATGTTAATATTTGGTTACATGTCCCTTGGCAAGTTTCACTGCAATAAGGCGCTCTTGGTAGCCATCCACAAGCTTCTCTTGACAAAATTGGTGCAGTTCTGGCACATAGGTTTTTAACACAGTCACGTCCGTATCCTCTCCCCCTTCTGCTCCCGGCTGCTTACTCTTGACAAAATTGGTGCAGTTCAGCTAAATGTGTTGGTTTTCTGGCATGGACTTGTTTCTTCAGCATTGTCCACACAATTAAGTCAGGACTTTGGGAAGTCCATTCTAAAACCGTAATTCTAGCCTGATTTAGCCATTCCTTTACCACCTTTGACGTGTATTTGGGGTCATTGTCAACTGCGCCCAAGACCCAACCTCCAGGCTGATGATTTTAGGTTGTCCTGAAGAATTTGGAGGTAATCCTCCTCTTTCATTGTCCCATTTACTCTGTGTAAAGCACCAGTTCCATTGGCAGCAAAACAGGCCCAGAGCATAATACTACCACCACCATGCTTGGCGGTAGGTATGGTGTTCCTGGGATCCCCTCCAAACATATTGCTGGGTATTGTGGCCAAACAGAATTTAGTGCCTGCACGTCGCTTACTGTCTCTGCATCCTGGGGTCTCGCCAGCTACCGCCATGCGAGTACCTGCCACATTTATTATCTTTAAAAATGACAAGCAAATTGTTGTCTATTTCAACTGTTTTATTCGATTACTCGATGAATCTAACAAACTATAGATAACTCGGTTACTAAAACAGCTGCTGCCCTCCAGAGAAGCGGGGACGCTTGTCATGGGATGTGCTGGAAGGGTCACTGTCACGCCAGGACTAGAGACATCGCTTGAATTATGCTCGAAACGTAAGGTCCCGTTTACACAAGCCGGGTAAGGTTATCCAGGGTAAATCCCACCTAACCTTATACGTATCCACACACAACAATGCCACCGTTTAAGACCCCCTCCGTCCGCCGTCCGCCGGCACAACGCGACCTAGTATGCATAATAGTCATAGTCACCTCCAGTGTTGCTTTGTGTGCAAGTTCTTAAATTCAACTTATCTGAACAATATCCAGTGTTGTGGTATTTCAATGAACTGGAATCCAGTGTGCTGTGGGGCCCTATTGTAGTGAATCACACCTGAGCCATCATCAACTAATCAAATCTCTAATAAACACGTGAAAGTAAACAATGTGATAAAGAACATTTTACAACAATCAATCTTGGGATCTAGATATCTGGTCAGGACACTCCTCACTCTTTTGCCTTCACCTTCATTGTCCATTCCTTTTTGGTGACTTTATATACTCTGGACCTAGACGTTGAGTCCGCGACATACATGGCGGACAATAACTGATACAGTCTGCTTTGCCAGTCCAAAAGCATTCGCCATTTTCCGTAGTCTTCCCTCGACGGCCAGGTAATACAAAGCACACGCTACATTTTTTATCACATCCACGGGAGCCCGCATTCTCGTTGTCTCTCATTCGACAAATGGACAACGTTTTTCTCCCACCCCCGTCTCCATTGTGGACTCCTTCCGATACTTGGGCACCACCATCACCCAAGACCTCAAGTGGGAGCCGACCATCAGCTCCCTCATCAAGAAGGCCCAGCAGAGGATGTACTTCCTGCGGCAGCTGAGGAAACTTAAGGTGCCGACCGAGATGCTGGTGCAGTTTTACTCAGCCATCATCGAGTCCATCCTGACCTCCTCCATCACCGTGTGGTTCCCCGGCGACACAGTCCAGGATAAGCATCGACTGCAGCGCATGGTACGTACTGCTGAGAAGGTGATTGGCTGCAAGCTTCCATCCCTCCACGACTTCTTCTCCTCCAGGACCAGGAGGCATGTGGGTCTCTTCTCACCCTGGACACAAACTAGTCTCCCCTCTCCCCTCAGGCAGGAGACTACGGTCCATCCAGACCCACACCTCCCGCCACCTGAACAGTTTTTTCCCCTCGGCCATCAGACACATGAACAATAACTCCTAACAGTAGCTCCTTTGAATTCCTTCTAAGTCTATAACAAGATCTGATAGCTCAGTTACAGCTCTTGTTATTACCAAATCTGTGTTGTATGTGTTTTATGTTGCACCATTGCACCAAGAAAAATTCCTAGTTTGTGAACCCGTTCTCAAACAATGGCATTAAAACGATTCTGATTTTGATTCTGAAGTAGAATCACAGCTGACCTGGACATTGGAAAGTTCTCTTGCAGTCTGAGAAGTGTTGTATCCTAAATAGCTGCAATCGCTTTCTCTTAAGGTATTCATGTGTGATTTCCACAAGTGTCTGTACATGTAGAATGAGAAACACGGGCATGTCTGGATGACTCGCCTTCATATTTCCAGTGGTTAGCTTCGAGTTACGAAACCGCTTTATTATGAAGCTGGCTGTGGCGCGTTCTTTCTGACGTCACTTCCTGTGTGAGGTGCGGCCTTTCTGGCGTCGCTTCCTCTCCGAACTCAGTTTGTAAACGATCACTGAGTCCATACAAAGCTAAGAGCCGGAGATTCAAGAAATACAAGGCGCACATACCCGTGTAAAAAATTGTCAGAGGAGGGTTACCTTAAACGATAGTTTAGTGTGGCTGAAACGGGGCTCAGGCTATATAATTATTCGTTTAAGGCATGGGAGTCAAACTCTGGCCCGCGGGCCAAATTTGGCCCGCCGTGTAATTTCACTTGGCCCTTGAGGTGATATCAAATTAACACTAGTGCTGGCCCGCCGATTATATACAGCGGCGGTCCCGCGGTAACACCGCATTCACCGCTAATTCTCATACTTGCCAACCCTCCCGGGAGACTCTCAAATTTCAGTGTCCCTCCCAAAAATCGTCACGTCCGCTTTTCACCCAGTCCAGTGAATGCCGGCCCAGTCACATAGTATGTGCAGCTTCTGCACGCTCACGCACGCGAAAGCCATGCATACTTGGCCAACAGCGATACAGGTTACACTGACGGTGCCCGTATAAACAACTTTAACCCTGTTAGAAATATGCGCCACACTGAATCCACACTAAACAAGAATGACAAACATATTTCGGGAGAACATCCGCACCGTAACACAACATAATCACAACAAAACAAATACCCAGAATCCCATTACGGGCTGCAATATACACCCCCCCAACCTCGCCCACCTCAACCGACGCACGGAGGGGGGGGGGGGGGGGTGTTTGGTGGTAGCGCGGTTGTATATTGCAGCCCGGAAGAGTTAGGGCTGCATGGGATTCATTTGTTTTGTTGTGTTTTGGTGCGGATGTTCTCCCGAAATGTGTTTGTCATTCTTGTTTGGTGTGGATTCACAGTGTGGCGCATATTTCTAACAGTGTTAAAGTTGTTTATACGGGCACCGTCAGTGTAACCTGTATCGCTGTTGGCCAAGTATGCATTGCATTTAGGTGTGTGTGCGTGCTGAAGTCGCACATATTTTGTGATCGGGCCGGCACGTTGTTGGAATGGATGAAAAGCGGACGTGACGATAGCTCGTAGAGTACGTTAAAGGCAGTGCATTTAAGGCACACCTCCAAGATTGTGGTCCGGGTGGACGAGATATAATGACTGATGAACACTTTCGTTCGATAATGAAGGTTGCCCCAGCTCAAAGCCTGAGCCCCGACATTAATGAACGAGCATCCAAGAAAAGATGGCAGGTATCTGGCTTGGGCACATCCGATTAGATCAGTGTGTTGCAAAATGAGCAGTTTAAAGTCCTGAATGGTTGGTTTATTCATTGTTATTTTATTTTCTAATTTATTAGCCTGTGGAAAAAGTTAATGTTGATATTTACCTCAAAAGGCTGCAAAGAGAAAAGAGGCATTACATTTTTATTTAAATTGTATTTGATATGCCATTCATATTTTTTAATTATTATTATTTGAAACTCGATTTTGCATGTCACTATGAAGTTATATAAGCCTTGCTTGTTCAATATTCAATGCAAAACTTGTTTGGGTCCCTATTAAAAGGTTAATTTGTTCAACCTTGGCCCACGGCTTTGTTCAGTTTTAAATTTTGGCCCACTCTGTATTTGAGTTTGACACCCCTGAGCTAAGGGGTTAAACGACTTAGTGTAGACATCAGAATCAGAATAGTTGTTATTGCCATTGTTTGAGAACGGGTTCACAAACTAGGATTTTTTCTTGGTGTAATCGTGTAACATAAAACACATATAACACAGAATATGAATAAAAATGAGCTGTAACTGAGCTATAAGATCTTGTTATTGTTCATGAGTCTGATGGCCGAGGGGAAAACAACTGTTCAGGTGGCGGGAGGTGTGGCTCGGATGGACCGTAGTCTCCTGCCTGAGGGAAGAAGGGAGAATAGTTTGTGTCCAGGGTGAGAAGAGTCAGCTGTGATCTGACCCACACGTGGAGGAGAACAGGTCCTGCAGGGATGGGAATCTGCAGCCAATCACCTTCTCAGCAGCATGTACCATGCTCTGCAGTCGATGCTTGTGGCTCCGAAGGGAGCTGATGGTCGGATCCCACTTGAGGTCCTGGGTGATGGTGGTGCCCAAGAAACGGAAGGAGTCCACGATGGAGAGGTGGATGGGAGAATCCATCAGGGTGAGGGGGTGGGGGGATGGTGGGGCTGTGACTTTCCTGAAGTCCATGATCATCTCATCTCCACTGTCTTCTGGGCGTTCAGCTCCAGGTTGTTGAGGCTGCACCAGGACGCCAGCCGGTCCACCTCTCTCCTGTAGGCGGAGATGAGCCCGAGGTCGACGTACCGCTGTAAAAGACATGAAGGGGTTTTACTCCCACTCTTGCAGTTCTCCGCCCATCAGTAGCAAAAGACATGTTGAAAGGGAGACACTTTATAATAAATGATTGCACATCCTAATACAAATCCTAGGATACGTGATATGGAATATGTGTTATACTTAATGATGATGTATCAGAATGGGAGATGATCTGCTGGATTTTCTTAGATTGGATACAGTAAATCCACTCTGTCTGTGTTGTGTGTGTGTGTGTGTGTGTGTGGCTTGGCTTCACGGACAGTGAGACTAATGTGTCCGGACACCGTGCGGCTCCCAAAGTGACTCTTGCTGTAACAGATCAATCAGGCCCCGGCTGAGTAGACAAGCGCCCCACGCCTCCATTGTGTTACCATTATCTCCCATTTAGGGACGGAACAAGTCCTATTGATTGTTGCCATTGTGTCACAGGACGTTTGCGTCTCTCTGAGCTTTATTTAGCCTCGCCCATTTGACTAGAGCCTGTGTCCCATCACTTGGTGCTGGCTTATCCGCCAAAACACATTTTTCGTGTTTATCATGGACAATCGATGGGTAGAACTTGGTAGCAACTGACTTCTGACAGCGGGAGCCTCACAGCGGTAGAAACAACCTCCTCGCTGTCTGTGAATAAGTCTGCTCTCCGGGATCCTCTCCATGCTCGTCGTCCTCCCCGATTGTGTCAAACTCAGCCAACCCCCAGTAATCGTTGAATTTCTACCCATGGTGCAATGAAAAAAAGACTCCTTTTGTCTTTTCGCTAGCCAGCGTCTGCCTTTGGAGTCTTTATATATGTGCAGAGAAATAAGCCAGAAGTGAAGAAACCATTCACAGTTAGAATCTTTTGTGCAAATTTTGCTATTGATAAGCAATTCAAAAGCTCCGGGGGTGCTTTTAGCGAAAGGTACAGCAACTTTTCGCGCAGTGGAGCTTGAATTATTATCATTACTTAACAGAACGCCGTTTGGCCTTGTTGGAAATGGGCATCTTTTGTTGGTGTCTGTCTACGTCTCATAGCAATTCAGCAGTTTTAGATTCAGATTTCTTTTACAGTGCAAAAATATTCAATCTTCACTCCAATAGAGGCAGCACGGTGGTAGAGGGGTTAGTGCGTCTGCCTCACAATACGAAGGTCCTGAGTAGTCGTGAGTTCAATCCCGGCCTCGGGATCTTTCTGTGTGGAGTTTGCATGTTCTCCCCGTGACTGCGTGGGTTCCCTCCGGGTACTCCGGCTTCCTCCCACTTCAAGACATGCACCTGGGGATAAGTTGATTGGCAACACTAAATAGCCCCTAGTGTGTGAATGTTGTCTGTCTATCTGTGTTGGCCCTGCGATGAGGTGGCGACTTGTCCAGGGTGTACCCCGCCTTCCGCCCGATTGTAGCTGAGATAGGCTCCAGCGACCCCGAAGGGAATAAGCAGTAGAAAATGGATGGATGGGTGGCACTCCGATAGACATAGACAAACTTTATTGAGCCACAAGGGAATTTGTTTATAGAAATGAACATAGAAATACGTCTCCTTTCCACAGAAAGTGGGATTTCCTCTGATGTCTCCTTTTGGCTCAGGTTACCATGGCAACACGAACTTGGGGTTGCCCCTCATAAATATCTACATTTTAAACACTTCTTTGTGGTCTAAATGTGGGCTTCTTAACCTTCTTGACCTCGGAGCCCAAAATTCGCACTACAGAGGGCCCCAGGCATACTTGCCAACCCTCCCGGATTTTCCGGGAGACTCCCGAAATTCAGCGCCTCTCCCGAAAACCTCCCGGGACAAATTTTCTCCCGAAAATCTCCTGAAATTCAGGCGGAGCTGGAAGCCACACCCCCTCCAGCTCCATGCGGACCTGAGTGACGTCAGGTGCGCAACACCACGTAAATCGTTGGCCAACCAAAAAGTAACCCCAGTACGCTATAGCCAACATTCACCAGGAGATGGCAACAGACAAACATAGATAACTCTATTACATTATTCCCCTTTTAGAAATGTATAGAAGTTACTCAAAATAAATAAACAACCCAACCAAAAAATGCAGCAGCTCAATTAAAAAACTGTACTTAAGCCACATTATTATTATTTTTTTTAATACTGAACTCTTAACCCTCATTTGTAAAAAAAAATAACATGCTTTTTATACAAACAGCATTTGTACACCTTTAACACAGATTTTTATACTGTCTTCAGAGATTCAGTTTTTTTGGTGGTACTCGAAACCTTTCTGGGTACCTGCGAAAGGGTGTTCAGCATGGTTAGAAAAATAGTGACAGAGAATAGAACAAGGATGGACAATTCAACCCTTAACTCAACAATGAGTAGATGAGTGTTATGTGTGTGTATATGTGTAAATAAATGAACACTGAAATTCAAGTATTTCTTTTATTTATATATATATATATATATTGTATATAATATATATATATATATTGTATATAATATATATATATATATATATATATATATATATATAGTGTGTGTGTGTATGTATATATATATATATATTGTGTGTGTGTGTGTGTGTATATATATATATATATATATATATATATATATATATATATATATATATATATATATATATACACACAGCTAGAATTCACTGAAAGTCAAGTATTTTTTATATATATATATATATATATATATATATATATATATATATGTATGTGTATGTATGAAATACTTGACTTGGTGAATTCTAGCTGTAAATATACTCCTCCCCTCTTAGCCCCACCCCCAACCACGCCCCCGCCCCACCCCCACTCAAAAATTAATTTACTCCTGATTTTAATTGTATTCAATAATTATGCCGTATTTCCGGACTATAAAGCGCACTGCCGATGAATTATCTATTGTCGATCTTTTTTCATATATAAGGCGCACCGGATTATAGGGCTCATTAAAGGAGTCATATTATTATATATTTTTTTCTACGTGTAAAACAATTCCTTGTGGTCTACATAACATGTAATGGTGGTTCTTTGGTCAAAATGTTGCATAGATGATGTTTTACAGATCATCTTCAAGCCGCTTTCTGACAGTCGCTTCAGGATGCGCCGTTTTGTGGGCGGTCTTATTTACGTGGCTCAGTGTCTTCTCCCCGTCATCTTTGTTGTAGCGGTGTAGCATGCAAGGACGGGAGTGGAAGAAGTGTCAAAAGATGGAGCTAACTGTTTTAATGACATTCAGACTTTACTTCAATCAATAACGGAGCAGCATCTCCTCATCCGTGGCTCACTAGTGCAACAACGCCGGGCCACATTGAATGACTCGGAAGACCACGCTGAATGATGTGGCGGGCCATTTTAAATGCAATGGTGGTCCACTTTAATGATGTGGAAGGCCACTTGAATGATTTGGCGGACCACATTAAATAAAGAGGAAGACCCCTTAAATGATTTGGCAGACCAAATTAAATTATGTGGTGGGCCACTAATATGACATGGCGAACCATGTTGAATGACCTGACAGGCCACATTAAATGATGTGGAAGGCCACTTGAATGATTTGGCGGACCACGTTAAATAAAGAGGAAGACCACTTAAATGATTTGGCAGACCATGTTAAATTATGTGGTGGGCCACTAAAGTGACATGGCGAACCACGTTAAATGACCTGACGGGCCACATTAAATGATGTGGAAAACCACATTGAATGACGTGGAAGACCATGTAAAATTATGTGGCAGACAGCGTCAAATGGTGTGAAAGACCACATTAATTAAAGTGGCAGACCACATTAGATAATTTGGAAGACCATATTGAATGACGTGGCAGGCCACGATGAATAATGTGGCGGGCCACCATGAATAATGTGGCGGGCCACTTTAAATGACTAGTAAGACCACATTAAATGATGTGAAAAACCACACTGAATGATGTGACAGGCCAATTTAAATGCAATGGCGGGTCACGTTAAATGCTGTGCCACATTAAATGCAGCAGCGGGCCACATTGATTGATGTGGAAGATCACTTGAATGATTTGGCGGACCACATTAACTAAAGAGGAAGACCACTTAAATCATTTGGCGGACCACATTAAATCATGTGGATGACCATATTGAATGACGTGGTGGGCCACATTGAATGATGGGGAAGACCACATTAAAAAGGTGGCCGACCACATCAAATGGTGTGGATGACCACATTAGATAATTTGGAAGACCATATTGAATGACGTGACAGGCCAATTTGAATAATGTGGCGGGCCAATTAAATGACTAGGAAGACCACGTTAAATGATGTGGAAAACCACACTGAGTGATGTGACAGGCCATTTTAAATGCAATGGTGGGCCAAATTAAATGCCGTACCATTATAAAACTGCAGCGAGCCACATAAATGATGTGGAAGACCACTTAAATTATGTTGCAGACCACATTAACTAAAGAGGAAGACCACCTATATCATTTGGCGGACCACTTTTAAATGACGTGGATGACCACTTTAATGACATTGTGAACCACATTAAATGAGCTGGCGGGCCACTTTAAATGATGTGGAAAACCACATTAAATGACGTGGAAGACCATGTTAAATTACTGTATGTGGCAGACCACATTAGATCATTTGGAAGACCATATTGAATGACATGGCAGGCCAAGTTAAATGACTAGGAAGACCACATTAAATGATGTGGAAAACCACACTGAATGATGTGACAGGCCAAATTAAATGCAATGGTGGGCCAAATTAAATGCCGTGGCATATTCAAGCAGCAGTGGACCACGTTAAATGATGTTGTAGACCACATTAACTAAAGAGCAAGACCAATTAAATAATTTGGCGGGCCACATTTAATTGACGTGAAGGACCACTTAAATGACATGGCGAACCACATTGAATGACCTGGCGGGCCACTTAAATGATGCGGAAAACCACATTAAATAACGTGGAAGACCATGTTAAATAATATGGCAGACCACAAAAAATGGTGTGCAAGACCACATTAAATAATGTGGCATACCACAATAGATAATTAGGAAGACCATATTGAATGACGTGGCGGGCCACGTTAAATGACTCAGAAGACCACATTAAATGACTAGGAAGACCACATTAAATGATGTGGAAAACCACACTGAATGATGTGACAGGCCATTTTAAAGGCAATGGCGGGCCAAATTAAATGCCATGCCACATTAAATGTAACAGCGGGCCACAATAAATTATGTGGAAGACCACTTAAATGATGTTGCAGACCACATTAACTAAAGAGGAAGACCACTTAAATCATTTGGAGGACCACATTAAATTACACTAGTGTGCCGTGAGATACAGTCTGGTGTGCCCTGGGAGATGATCTAATTTGACATATTTGGGTTAAACATTTTTTTTGCAAACCAGTAATTATAGTCTGCAAATGATGTGTTGTTGTTGAGTGTCTAGAGCTCGGCAGTGTAACCGTGTAATACTCTTCCATATCAGTAGGTGGCAGCCGATAGCTAATTGCTTTGTAAATGCAGGTAAAAAGGTGTCTTATGCTTAAACCAAAAATAAACAAATGGTGAGTGCCCCTAAGAAAAGGCATTGAAGCTTAGGGAAGGCTATGCAGAACGAAAGTAAAACTGAACTGGCTACAAAGTAAACAAAAACAGAATGCTGGACGACAGCAAAGACTTACTGTGGAGCAAAGACGGCGTCCACAATGTACATCCGAACATGACATGAAAATCAACAATGTCCCCACAAAGAAGGATAAAAACAACTGAAATATTCTTGATTGCTATAACAAAGTAGATGCGGGAAATATAAGATATGACACTGCTACAGGAAAATACCAACAAAAGAGAAAACGCCACCAAAATAGGAGCGCAAGACAAGAACTAAAACACTACACACAGGAAAACAGCAAAAAACTCAATAAGTCAGGGTGTGATGTGACAGGTGGTGACAGTACACCAACTTTGAGACAAGAGCTATAGTGATGCATGCTTGGTTATGCTTTAAAGGCCTACTGAAATGCGATTTTCTTATTTAAACGAAGATAGCAGGTCCATTCTGTGTGTCATACTTGATCATTTCGCGATATTGCCATATTTTTGCTGAAAGGATTTAGTAGAGAACATCGACGATAAAGTTCGCAACTTTTGGTCGCTGATAAAAAAGCCTTTCCTGTACCGGAAGTAGCAGACGAGTAGCGTGACGTCACAGGTTGTGGAGCTCCTCACATCCGCCCATTGTTTACAATCATGGCCACCAGCAGCGAGACCGATTCGGACCGAGAAAGCGACGATTTCCCCATTAATTTGAGCGAGGATGAACGATTCGTGGAAGAGGAAAGTGAGAGTGAAGGACTAGAGGGCAGTGGGAGCGATTCAGATAGGGAAGATGCTGTGAGAGGCGGGTGGGACCTGATATTCAGCTGGGAATGACTAAAACAGTAAATAAACACAAGACATATATATACTCTATTAGGCACAACATAACCAGGCTTATATTTAATATGCCACAAATTAATCCCGCATAACAAACACCTCTCCCCTCCCGTCCATACAACCCGCCAATACAACTCAAACACCTGCACAACACACTCAATCCCACAGCCCAAAGTACCGTTCACCTCCCCAAAGTTCATACAGCACATATATTTCCCCAAAGTCCCCAAAGTTACGTACGTGACATGCACATAGCGGCACGCACGTACGGGCAAGCGATCAAATGTTTGGAAGCCGCAGCTGCATGCGTACTCACGGTACCGCGTCTGCGTATCCAACTCAAAGTCCTCCTGGCAAGAGTCTCTGTTGTCCCAGTTCTCCACAGGCCAATGGTAAAGCTTGACTGTCATCTTTCGGGAATGTAAACAATGAAACACCGGCTGTGTTATCCGGCACAACAGTCAGGGGGTGCATTCTACTGCGGGGGTGCGTTATCCGGCACAACATCTGCCGCAATACACCGCTTCCCACCTACAGCTTTCTTCTTTGCTGTCTCCATTGTTCATTGAACAAACTGCAAAAGATTCACCAACACAGATGTCCAGAATACTGTGGAATTTTGCGATGAAAGACGACTTAATAGCTGGCCACCATGCTGTCCCAAAATGTCCTCTACAATCCGTGACGTCACGCCCTGATGTCATCATACCGAGACATTTTCAGCAGGATATTTCGCGCAAAATTTAAAATTGCACTTTAGTAAGCTAAGCATGTGTTGCAATGTTAAAATTTCATCGTTGATATATATATATACAGACTGCGTGGTCGGTAGTAGTGCGTTTCAGTAGGCCTTTAAAGTCATATCCAACAATTGCGACAACGACTTTTAACTGTCAACTGAGTTTATGATTTCTGCTGGTGGTGTGCCTCTGTATTTTTTCAACGCAAAAAATGTGCCTTGGCTCAAAAAAGGTTGAAAAGCACTGTCCTATAGTACTGTTCTCAGAGGAGGAAAGTGAGGGATGTACCGCAGAGGCGTGTTCGCTTGTGTTGATGTATGTGCCGCACGCCAGCTGAAGGAATGAATGGACATGTCAGGCGAGTGGACACAGCTGTGTACCTGAATGGAAGGTCATGTCGGCAGCACCATGAATCTCCCCAGCAGGGTTAGGCTGCCGCGCATCTTCCTGATTTATCCCCGGCAGCAGTAGAGGCCAGGCGTGAGTGGAGGTCACATGCATATAGGGCGCAGCGGAACACACACACACATGCATATAGGGCGCAGCTGAACACACACATGCACACATAGCCGGGGAGCCGAATGCCTGTGCAAAAATACACAAATGGCATTCCCAGCCCTCAAGGTTATTAGCAGCAGCGCGAGCCTCTTGTTTGTTTGTAAGCAAGACAAACAGCCGACAAAAGGCTGACAAGCTCCGCCATCCATCTTGGGCGGCGCTGCTCGATTGTGAATGCGTGCTAAGCCGCTACAGAGGACAAAGCCGGGGCGAGGTGACTCCCCGATGAGGATGTGCTGTGTTTTGGGGAGCCTGATTTCAAACCCGTTGCAGCTGGGCTTCAGATGAGACAAAGGAAATGAGGCGCGCGGACACGCTAAACAAGACAGACAAACCCCCAGTGACACCGAGGGGGGGAGGGAGCGTGCGGGCACGAATAAATCAGAGCTGCAGTCATCCTGATGAGGTGTATTTCACAGCCAAGAAGTGGCCTACTCACTAGGGGTCATTCATCTCCAGGAGACAAGCTTTCTCTGCCCAGGTAGACCTGGATCGCTTCCGGTCCTGTCCAGCGGCCCACAAGACTAATTGTGTTGTTGTGTTGGCAGTTGTTGCTGCTGCTTGTCGACCTTAGTGGAGTTGTGTTACATATAGAAGCTGGGAGGTGAGGACAGAAATCCATCCATCCATCCATTTTCTACCGCTTATTCCCTTTTGGGGTCGCGGGGGGCGCTGGAGCCTATCTCAGCTACAATCGGGCGGAAGGCGGTGTACACCCTGGACAAGTCGCCACCTCATCGCAGGGCCAACACAGATAGACAGACAACATTCACACTCACATGCACACACTAGGGCCAATTCAGGGAGGCAAAAACACTTACCGTGGAACCTTGATTTAATTGGTTCTTGATAGAGATGTCCGATAATATCGGACTGCCAATATTATAGGCCGATAAATGCTTTAAAGGGGAACATTATCACAATTTCAGAAGGGTTAAAACCATTAAAAATCAGTTCCGAGTGGCTTATTTTATTTTTCGAAGTTTTTTTCAAAATTTTACTCATCACGCAATAACCCTAAAAAAAGCTTCAAAGTGCCTGATTTTAACCCGTCCATTTTCCTGTGACGTCACACAGTGATGCCAATACAAACAAACATGGTGCATAGAACAGCAAGCTATAGCGACATTAGCTCGGATTCAGACTCGGATTTCAGCGGCTTAAGCGATTCAACAGATTACGCATGTATTGAAACGGATGGTTGTAGTGTGGAGGCAGGTAGCGAAAACGAAATTGAAGAAGAAACTGAAGCTATTGAGCCATATCGGCTTGAACCGTATGCAAGCGAAACCGACGAAAACGACACGACAGCCAGCGACACGGGAGAAAGCGAGGACGAATTCGGCGATCGCCTTCTAACCAACGATTGGTATGTGTTTGTTTGGCATTAAAGGAAACTAACAACTATGAACTAGGTTTACAGCATATGAAATACATTTGACAACAACATGCACTTTGAGAGTGCAGACAGCCCATTTCAGGCACGCTAAGAACGTATATTTTTCCACGATTTCAGCATTTTAAATGTGCTGTTTTTGTCCAGTAAGATACATACTAGCCTACAGTTACAGCTGAAGTGACCGATTAAAAAGATTTTAACTATTTTTTGTCATTTTTCCATGTGCAATCAATCTTCACTGGAAAAAATGGCATCCCTTCATCACTGAAACTATCTGTTTTTCATCTGTTTATCTGGCATACCCTCATCCGCTCTCTTTTCCTGAAAGCTGATCTGTCCAGTTTTGGAGTTGATGTCAGCAGGCCAGGGAAGCTAGGGTCGATATTCTTGTCTTGATCATCTTCGGTGGCATAAGGGACGGTAGAAGCGGTGTGAGCCAAGACATCCAGTGGGTTTAGCTCGCTCGTCTGCGGGAACAAACTGCCGCCATTGCTTGCCGTGCTAGCGAGGTCCTTTGTCCCTGAATAGCTCACACACTCCGGCAGATTCAATGGGGGTCTGGCGGCAGATTTCTTTGACTTTATCGTTGGAAATGCATCTGCTTTGAGTGTCGCAGGATATCCACACATTCTTGCCATCTCTGTCATAGCATAGCTTTCGTCGGTAAAGTGTGCGGAACGAACGACTGACCATTTCGTCGGCTTTCCCCACACCCTCGTATTTTGAACAAATTTCGTCCAATTTCTTGCCACTTTCGCATCTTTGGGCCACTGGTGCAACTCAAATTCGTCCCTGTTCGTGTTGTTGCACCCTCCGAAAACACACCGTTTGTAATGTGTTTGAGAAAATGGCGGATTGCTTCCCGATGTGACGTCACAAGAGCGAATAATATAAAGGCGTTTAATTCGCCAAAATTCACCCATTCTGCAACATCAAGGTATATATTGACGCTTACATAGGTCTGGTGATAATGTTCCCCTTTAAAAATATAATAGCGGAAATTATCGGTATCTGCTTCAAAATGCTCGGTATCGGTTACTAAAAGTAAAATTTATGACTTTTTAAAACGCCGCTGTATACACGGACGTAGGGAGAAGTACAGAGCGCCAATAAACCTTAAAGGCCTACTGAAACCCACTACTACCGACCACGCAGTCTGATAGTTTATATATCAATGATGAAATCTTTACATTGCAACACATGCCAATACGGCTGGGTTAGCTTACTAAAGTGCAAATTTAAATTTCGCGCGGAATATCCTGCTGAAAACGTCTCGGTATGATGACGCCTGCGCGTGACGTCACGGATTGTAGAGGACATTTTGGGACAGCATGGTGGCCAGCTATTAAGTCGTCTGTTTTCATCGCAAAATTCCACAGTATTCTGGACATCTGTGTTGGTGAATCTTTTGCAATTTGTTCAATGAACAATGGAGACAGCAAAGAAGAAAGTTGTAGGTGGGAAGCGGTGTATTGCGGCCGGCTGCAGCAACACAAACACAGCCGGTGTTTCATTGTTTGCATTCCCGAAAGATGACAGTCAAGCTTTACCATTGGCCTGTGGAGAACTGGGACAACAGAGACTCTTACCAGGAGGACTTTGAGTTGGATACGCAGACGCGGTACCGTGATTACGCAGCTGCGGCTTCCAAACATTTGATCGCTTGCCCGTACGTGCGTGCCGCTATGTGCATGTCACGTACGTAACTTTGGGGACTTTGGGGAAATATATGTGCTGTATGAACTTTGGGGAGGTGAACGGTACTTTGGGCTGTGGGATTGAGTGTGTTGTGCAGGTGTTTGAGTTGTATTGGCGGGTTATATGGACGGGAGGGGGGAGGTGTTTGTTATGCGGGATTAATTTGTGGCATATTAAATATAAGCCTGGTTGTGTTGTGGCTAATAGAGTATATATATATGTCTTGTGTTTATTTACTGTTTTAGTCATTCCCAGCTGAATATCAGGTCCCACCCGCCTCTCACAGCATCTTCCCTATCTGAATGGCTCCCACTGCCCTCTAGTCCTTCACTCTCACTTTTCTCATCCATGAATCTTTCATCATCGCTCAAATTAATGGGGAAATCGTCGCTTTCTCGGTCCGAATCGCTCTCGCTGCTGGTGTTCATGATTGTAAACAATGTGCAGATGTGAGGAGCTCCACAACCTGTGACGTCACGCGCATATCGTCTGCTACTTCCGGTAGAGGCAAGGCTTTTTTATCAGCGACCAAAAGTTGCGAACTTTATCGTCGATGTTCTCTACTAAATCATTTCAGCAAAAATATGACAATATCGCGAAATGATCAAGTATGACACATAGAATGGACCTGCTATCCCCGTTTAAAAAAGAAAATCGCATTTCAGTAGGCCTTTAAAGGCACTGCCTTTGCGTGCCGGCCCAATCACATAATATCTACAGCTTTTCACACACACAAGTGAATGCAATCATACTCAGGTCATACTGAGGGTGGCCGTATAAACAACTTTAGCACTGTTACAAATATGCGCCACACTGTGAACCCACACCAAACAAGAATGACAAACACATTTCGGGAGAACATCCGCACCGTAACACAACATAAACACAACAGAACAAATACCCAGAACCCGCTACAATATACACCCCCCCGCTACCCTCCACCCAAAACCCTGCCCCCCCTAACCTCGCCCACCTCAACCCCCTCATGCTCTCTCAAGGAGAGCATGTCCCATATTCCAAGCTGCTGTTTTGAGGCATGTTAAAAAAAATTATGCACTTTGTGACTTCAATAATAAATATGGCAGTGCCATGTTGCAATGAGGGAAACGGTGTACAAACACAGCCTGCAATATATTGGGCCACCCGAAGAGGAAACATCAGGAATGGCTCGATGTTCGGGATGAACATCTGTTAGGAGTTGCTGGTAACCAGGAACAAAGCTAGGCAGGAGAGGCTGCAGTGCAACACAAGATCCAAAAAGCATGCTTACAGCAGAGCCCAAAGTGAACTACAGAGATACACCAGAGAAATGAAATCTGACTGGTGGGAAAGACAGGCAGAAGACCTGCAGTTTCCTGCCGATACGAATGATGTGTAAACCTTCTTCACAGGCCTGAGAGAAATCTATGGCCCAACATCCAGAAGGTTGATCCAGCTGAAAGCACACGACAGCGAGACAGTCCTGCAGGAAAAGGATACGATCTTGGACAGATTTGCATATCATTTTGAGCAACTGCTGAACTACCCTGGAGATTTAGCAGAGGAAGCCACGAATGCTACAGCACAGCGCCCGGTAGTAGAGAGCCTGGATGAGCCGCCTGATATCTCTGAATTAACGAGAGCTAATCAACACAATGCAGGAAGATAAAGCCCGAGGTCGTGACGGCATTCCAACTGAAGTGTGGAAGTCTGGGGGTGCCCAGTTGTTGGCCTGTCTGCATAAGATGATCAAAGATATTTGGACAACTCATCAAATACCCCAGGAGTGGAAGGAGGCCAGAATTGTACCACTGTTCAAGAAAGGAGACCGAATAGAGTGTGGGAATTATCGAGGCATCTCACTCTTAGCCATTGTCAGTAAAATCTTCTCAAAATGCTTCTGAACAGGTTGAATGAACAGATCTCGCCATATGAGTTGGGAAATTGTGTTAGATGTAAATATAAACGGAATACAATTATTTGCAAATCCTTTTCAACCCATATTCAATTGAATGCACTACAGACAAGATATTTGATGTTCAAACTCATAAACTTTATTTTTTATTTGCAAATTATAATTAACTTAGAATTTCATGGCTGCAACACGTGCCAAAGTAGTTGGGAAAGGGCATGTTCACCACTGTGTTACATGGCCTTTCCTTTTAACAACACTCAGTAAACGTTTGGGAACTGAGGAGACACATTTTTTAAGCTTCTCAGGTGGAATTCTTTCCCATTCTTGCTTGATGTACAGCTTAAGTTGTTCAACAGTCCGGGGGTCTCCGTTGTGGTATTTTAGGCTTCATAATGCGCCACACATTTTCAATGGGAGACAGGTCTGGACTACAGGCAGGCCAGTCTAGTATTCACACTCTTTTACTATGAAGCCACGTTGATGTAACACGTGGCTTGGCATCGTCTTGCTGAAATAAGCAGGGGCGTCCATGGTAACGTTGCTTGGATGGCAACATATGTTGTTCCAAAACCTGTATGTACCTTTCAGCATTAATGACGCCTTCACAGATGTGTAAGTTACCCATGTCTTGGGCACTAATACACCCCCATACCATCACAGATGCTGGCTTTTCAACTTTGCGCCTATAATAATCCGGATGGTTATTTTCCTCTTTGGTCCGGAGGACACGACTTCCACAGTTTCCAAAAACAATTTGAAATGTGGACTCGTCAGACCACAGAACACTTTTCCACTTTGTATCAGTCCATTTTAGATGAGCTCAGGCCCAGCAAAGCCGACGGCGTTTCTGGGTGTTGTTGATAAACGGTTTTCGCCTTGCATAGGAGAGTTTTAACTTGCACTTACAGATGTAGCGACCAACTGTAGTTACTGACAGTGGGTTTCTGAAGTGTTCCTGAGCCCATGTGGTGATATCCTTTACACACTGATGTCGCTTGTTGATACAGCCTGAGAGATTGAAAGTCACGGGCTTAGCTGCTTACGTGCAGTGATTTCTCCAGATTCTCTGAACCCTTTGATGATATTACGGACCGTAGATGGTGAAATCCCTAAATTCCTTGCAATAGCTGGTTGAGAAAGGTTTTTTTTAAACTGTTCAACAATTTGCTCACGCATTTGTTGACAAAGTGGTGACCCTCGCCCCATCCTTGTTTGTGAATGACTGACCATTTCATGGAATCTACTTTTATACCCAATCATGGCACCCACCTGTTCCCAATTAGCCTGTTCACCTGTGGGATGTTCCAAATAAGTGTTTGATGAGCATTCCTCAACTTTATCAGTATTTATTGCCACCTTTCCCAACTTCTTTGTCACGTGTTGCTGGCATCAAATTCTAAAGTTAATGATTATTTGCAAAAAAAAAAAAAGTTTATCAGTTTAAACATCAAATATGTTGTCTTTGTAGCATATTCAACTGACTATGGGTTGAAAATGATTTGCAAATCATTGTATTCCGTTTATATTTACATCTAACACAATTTCCCAACTCATATGGAAACGGGGTTTGTACTTCCAGAAACTCAATGTGGCTTCAGAAGAGGAAGGAGCACAATGGACATGATCTTTTGTCTGAAACAAGTGCAGGAAACGTGTATTGAGCAGAACCTGCTGCTCTATGTGGTCTTCATTGACTTAAGTAACCCCTCCCCTAGAGGGGGGGGGGGGGGGGGGGGGGTTACCCACATATGCGGTCCTCTCCAAGGTTTCTCATAGTCATTCACATCGACGTCCCACTGGGGTGAGTTTTTCCTTGCCCTTATGTGGGCTTTGTACCGAGGATGTCGTTGTGGCTTGTGCAGCCCTTTGAGACACTTGTGATTTAGGGCTATATAAATAAACATTGATTGATTGATTCAGTAAAGCTTTCAACACGGTTTCAAGGCAAGGATTGTGGCAAGTCCTCAAGAAATACGGATGTACAGATGAGTTTGTTGAGCTCATTGAGGCGCTTCATACGGACTTGCAGGCAAATGTGGCACTGGGTGGATCTGTCTCGAAGGACTTCCCGGTCAGCAATGGAGTGAAGCAGGTCTGTGTTCTAGCACCAACCCTCTTCTCACTCTACTTATCAGCCATGCTCGAGGTTGCTTTCAAGGACACATCAAAGGGGGTCTACATCCGGACAAGAAAAGCTGCAGATCTGTTCAAGGTTGCTCACCTTCGGGCAAAGAGCAAGACAACAGTAAAGGTTGTGAGAGAATTGCTGTTTGGGGACGACAGTGCTATAGTTGCGCACAATGTAGAAGACATACAAGATCTTGTGAACAGGTTTGCAGCAAGAGCTAGTCAGTTCGGCCTCAAAATAAACATCAAGAAGACGAAATGATTGTACCAGCCACCCAAGTATGAGCCCACATCATCCCTAGCAGAGGAGGTCTGTGTCATGGGAGAACTGATGTTGTGTCGTTCGCGAACGATTCGTTCAAACGAACACATTTTTTGAGTGAACGTACTGAACCGAATCACTTCATGAACTGATGCGTTCCTTTCTCAATTCAGTTGAGCTCCGCCGCGACCATGCCGGTATGAGTGGAACTGGCGCACTCTGTGACTCACTGAATCCTCGACGTCGGCGAACGACGCAGCCAGCTTCTCATCATGGGGGCGGGGGGAGGGACTGAGCGAACGATTCGTTCACCGCGGATTAACGACATGAATCACTCAGTGAACGACAGAATCAGGACACGCGAACCTACTGACACAGAACTGACTGTGTCGCGGAGGAGGACGTCACATTGAGGCTCTCGTTCAGTCACTGTGCGCATCGTTCATTGGGTGCTGAGGGCTTGTGTAGTTCGCGAACTGACACACACCGAGATCTGCCGCTGGGGAAGTTGTTACTGACTGACTCATGATTCGCCGACCTGCACACAGAACTGCTGCTGCAGAAGTGATTCAGGTTCACGTACTGAACTGTGCTGACTGTGTCACTCACTACCTGGTGTACTGCATGCACAGAGCTGTGTAGGGACTTGCGTTCACCCTATTTGCTGCTTCTCCAGCGAATGTCTGCACTGTACTGTACTACGCACGCCCCCCCCCCCTTTGATTCAGTGAACGAATTTATTGAACGACTCAATTTAAGGAACTGATTCTAGTAATTCAGTACAGTCAAAAGAACTGCCGATCCCATCACTAGGGAGAACCACCAGTGCAATGCCGAACATTCAAGTACCTCGGAAGTACAGTGACAGAAAATGCCAAGCTTGATGATGAGATCAGACTCAGGATGGGGAGAGCGAGAGCTGTGTTTGGGGAAATTAAGGAAAAGACTCTGGAACAACAGGCTTGTCTCTATTTGCGTCAAGTGCAAGGTGTACAGAGCAACTGTGTTAGCTACACTTTTGTACGGTGCTGAAACTTGGACCCTTTACAGGTTGCAAGTCAGGAAACTTCAAGCCTACATGATGCGCCACCTTCGGGCCATCACGGGCATCTCCTGGAGAGACAAAATCCCGAACACAGAGGTCCTAAGTCGTGCTGGACTGCCATCGATGGATGACATCCTAGCCCAAACGAACCTGAGATGGGTCGGGTATGTAGAGGGAATGAGTCACGAGTGGCTCCCTCGGCATCTTCTATACTCACAGCTGGAGGAAGGGAAACGAAACCGAGGTAGGCCGAGGCTACGGTACAAGGTCACCGTTAAACGGAATTTGAGGGAACTGAAGATCGACACTGCAACCTGGCAGCTGAAGGCAAAAAGACAGGGCTGAGTGGAGGTCTGTGATCCGACCGAAATGAAACAGCCCGACAGACTGCTACGATGATCCATCCATCCATCCATCCATCTTCTTCCGCTTATCCGAGGTCGGGTCGCGGGGGCAGCAGCCTAAGCAGGGAAGCCCAGACTTTCCTCTCCCCAGCCACTTCGTCCAGCTCCTCCCGGGGGATCCCGAGGCGTTCCCAGGCCAGCCGGGAGACATAGTCTTCCCAACGTGTCCTGGGTCTTCCCCGTGGCCTCTTACCGGTTGGACGTGCCCTAAACACCTCCCGAGGGAGGCGTTCGGGTGGCATCCTGACCAGATGCCCGAACCACCTCATCTGGCTCCTCTCGATGTGGAGGAGCAGTGGCTTTACTTTGAGCTCCCCCCGGATGGCAGAGCTTCTCACCCTATCTCTAAGGGAGAGCCCCGCCACCCGGCGGAGGAAACTCATTTCGGCCGCCTGTACTCGTGATCTTGTCCTTTCGGTCATAACCCAAAGCTCATGACCATAGGTGAGGATGGGAACGTAGATCGACCGGTAAATTGAGAGCTTTGCCTTCCGGCTCAGTTCCTTCTTCACCACAACGGATCGATACAGTGTCCGCATTACATTATAATTTACGATGATGATGCTGCCAATTGCAGCTTTCTGTGGCGATATACATTGCCGCCTCCTGCGATAACGATATATATCACGTAGATTATTGTACTGTGTATTATTTGTCATGGAAATAGACGTTTAAAATGGGTTACAAAGGCTCCAAATTTAGCTGCTGATGTATTGGGTATTATTGTGTCATATCTGGTCGTGTTAATTTCTCAAAACTATTATTAATCTGCTTGTTAATGTACTATTAATATCTGGTCACTTTCTGTTGTAACACGGCTCTATATACACTTCTGTAAAAATGTAATGAGCACTAATTCTTCTATTGTTTGGATACTGTACATTAGTTTTGGGCGATACTACAAATTTAGGTATACAATACCAAGTATTTGCACGGGCAATATTGGTCATACCAATACTGATACAGATACTTCAAATTTTTATGATTCAACTTTTCATCACAATAGTCAGGACAAAAATTGCAGCGTAACTATTAAATATGTTTTGAATATTTGGTATTATTGTGTCAAGACCTGCACCACAGGTTATGCCCTGTCATGCTTTTTTGTTGAGTCTATTTCTGATTCAGCGCTCTATCCTTTTGTGGACTTTGTTGCCAGGTGCACTGATTTGACACACGGGTTTCTGTTTATTGATTGGTGTCTCCACCTGCTGCCACCACTAATCACTTCTCTGTATATACTTGTTTCACACTGCCAGTCCTTGCAGGATTTGTATTCGTCACAGGCTTTACGTCTGTGCTAGCCTTGTGCCATTATAATTTCATATTTGTCATTCTGCGTTAAGCTTTGCCATGGGCCTCTTGTGCGCCTCCAAGCGTCACGCGGTTTGTTTTTGTCTTTTTGCTTTGCCATTGGAAGTAAACGCTGCTTCTGCCGCTTGTTGCATTGTTGCTTCCTTAAAGCCCTTCTGTAACCAGGGACTTATTTCCTGACTTTACTGCGTAAACAATAACAAAAATGACAAAACATTTATAGGTTGTTAAAAATATTGGTCTATTTACTGTGGTATTGACCTGATACTAAACTATGTGGTATCATTACTGCTAATATGTGTATCGATCTGCCAACCTTTGTGTCCATTCAAGAGCTCTATCTCGCGGTTAGCTTATCCCAAGGTGAGTGGTGTACAAACCCCAAAACCAGTGAAGTCGGCACGTTGTGTAAATCGTAAATAAAGACAAAATACGATGATTTGCAAATCCTTTTCAACTTATATTCAATTGAATAGACTGCAAAGACGAGATACTTAACGTTGTAACTGGAAAACTTTATTTTTTGCAAATTTTTGGAATTTGATGCCTGCAACATGCTTCAAAAAAGCTGGCACAAGTGGCAAAAAAGACCTGAGAAAGTTGAGGAATGCTCATCAAACACTTACTTGGAACATTCCACAGGTGAACAGGCTAATTGGGAACAGTTGGGTGCCATGATTGCTTCCATGAAATGCTCAGTCATTCACAAACAAGGATGAAGCGAGGGTCACCACTTTGTGAACAAATGCGTGCGCAAATTGTTCAACAGTGTAAGAACGACATTTCTCAACGAGCTGTTGCAAGGAATTTAGGGATTTCACCATCTACGGTCCGTAATATCATCAAAAGTTTCAGAGAATCTTGAGAAATCACTGTACGTAAGCGATGATATTACGAACCTTCGATCCCTCAGGCGGTACTGCATCAAAAAGCGACATCGGTGTGTAAAGGATATCACCACATGGACTCAGGAACACTTCAGAAAATCACTGTCAGTAACTCCAGTTTGTCGCTACATCTGTAAGTGCAAGTTAAAACTCTACTATGCAAAGTGAAAGCCATTTATCAACAACACCCAGAAACGCTGCCGGCTTTGCTGGGCCCAAGCTCATCTAACATGGACTGATGCAAAGTGGAAAAGTGTTCAAGTCCACATTTCAAATTGTTTTTGGAAACTGTGGATGTTGTGTCCTCCGGACCAAAGAGGAAAAGAACCATCCGGATTGTAGTAGGCACAAAGTTCAAAAGCCAGTATCTTTGATAGTATGGGGGTGTATTAGTGCCCAAGACATGGGTAACTTACACATCTGTGAAGGCGCCATTAATGCTGAAAGGTACATACAGGTTTTGAAGCGACATATGTTGCCATCCAAGCAAAGTTACCATGGACGCCCCTGCTTATTTCAGCAAGACAATGCCAAGTCAAGTGTTATAACAGCGTGTCTTCATAGTAAAAGAGTGCGGGTACTAGACTGGCCTGCCTGTAGTCCAGACCTGTCTCCTGTTGAAAATGTGTGGTGCAATATGACGCCTAAAATACCACAACGGAGACCCCCGGACTGTTGAACAACTTAAGCTGTACATCAAGCAAGAATGGGAAAGAATTCCACCTGAGAAGCTTCAAAAATGTGTCTCCTCAGTTCCCAAACGTTTACTGAGTGTTGTTAAAAGGAAAGGCCATGTAACACAGTGGTGAACATGCCCTTTCCCAACTATTTTGGCACGTGTTGCAGCCATGAAATTCTAAGTTAGTTAATATTTGCAAAAAAAAAAAAAAAAGTTTATGAGTTTGAACATCAAATATCTTGTCTTGTAGTGCATTCAATTGAATATGGGTTGAAAAGGATTTGCAAATCATTGTATTCCGTTTATATTTACATTTAGCACAATTTCCCAACTCATATGGAAACGGGGTTTGTAAAAAGAATGCGGGTACTAGACTGGCCTGCTGTTGTCCAGACCTTTCTCCCATTGAAAATGTGTGGCGCATTATGAAGCCTAACGGAGACCCTCGGACTGTTGAACAACTTAAGCTGTACATCAAAAAGAATGGGAAAGCTTCAAAAATTGGTCTCTCAGTTCCCAAACGTTTACTGAGTGTTATTAAAAGGACAGGCCATGTAACACAGTGGTAAAAATGCCCCTGTGCCAACTTTTTTGCAATGTGTTGCTGTCATTAAATTCTAAGTTAATGATTATTTGCAAAAAACAAATTGAAGTTTCTCAGTTTGAACATTAAATATCTCGTCTTTGCAGTCTATTCAATTGGATATAAGTTGAAAAGGATTTGCAAATCATTGTATTCTGTTTTTATTTACGAATTACACAACATGCCAACTTCACTGGTTTTGGGTTCTGTAGCTCTTATACCTATTCCCCGTCCTCCAATGATAATGGTACTTTAAAAGGAATGTTGATTATTTGCCGTCATGGAGGCAACGTTTATCTGACTTAGAAGTGGTTTTGCACTGTGGAGGACATCTTCATTTGCTTGTCGCTGTCATGGTATACCGTCTGTATCGCGTAACACTACATCGTGGAAACTCACCCAATCGATGGAACAAAAAGTGGGGCGTACTAAAATGTAGGTATGGGCTGTTATTGCGTCTGCTTCTTGAGTTTTCCTCTGTTTAATGTTTGACTTGTGTCAAATGAAAACTAAATATGATGAAGCAAGCATCCTAAGCACATACAAGTATACCCCCCAGCAAACCCAGGTGGGCGTACAAAGCCAGGAAGTTCTAAAAATTGAAGCGACCAAATGCACCGTTTGCTTTAATCAGAGATTTGAGTCGGAATGTTCCAGGAGCCTTTTGCCAAATGGCGGTTGTGCATAAGATGAAGTGGCACGGCGGGTGACGAAGACTGGCGACTGGCGAGCGCAGAAATCACACTTGGCAGCTCGGGCTCCTCGAATATAACGCGCCGCGGGACGCCAGCGCTCACACGCGGCGGCTCCAGGTGTGTTTGTTTGCCAGATGCCAGAGGAGCTTTTCCTGCCTCCGACGTAACACAACCGGCTGAAGGAGGAGATAATCTGCCTGAGCCGAGTTGTTGGCGATATGTAAGCCAGCACACGCTGATGACTAGTTTTTAACTCGAGTTGCACGCCAACATTTGACAGACTCTGCCGCTTCACACGTCGGCGGCTCATTTAATTGCGGCCTCACGAGCGGGCGAAGGAGAGGAAGTGTAATTTGCTTGGCTGCCTCTGCAGGCTACCTTAAAGGAAGACAATTTGGTTTCACTTCAAGACTGGAACGTGCAGTCGGCTCAAACTGGCTAATTGGTGGGAACTTCATGAGTGAATATGAGGCCTTTTAGCATGCTCCACTTCCGTGCAGCAGCCCAGAAAGGGTACGCCCCTCCCCCTTCGCCTTCGCCTCCATCCATGTGTCTCTGCAAACAGATGGAGCTGTCAGTTGATCTCCACCCGAACACAAGCCAGGGCGGAGCCACCTGCCTCATTTGCATGTGGCGGAGTGAGGAGCTGTCGGTCTTGGGTCGCAGGGGTTCCTTTGCACAAGGCTCAGACTCCCAAAATGCAACACGGAACGACACAGGAAGTCCTTCATACCGACAGCCATCAGACTGTACAATGCATATGTTCCTTTTTGACCGTACTTTAATGTATTTATATTATTCACATGTGGAATAATGCTGTATAATAGACTGTATTTATATTATTCACATGTGGAATAATGCTGTATAATAGACTGTATTTATATTATTCACATGTGAATAATGCTGTATAATAGACTGTATTTATATTATTCACATGTGAATAATGCTGAATAATAGACTGTATTTATGTTATTCACATGTGAATAACGCTGTATAATGGACTGTATTTGTTATTCTCATGTGAATAATGCTGTATAATAGACTGTATTTATATTATTCACATGTGAATAATGATGTATAATAGACTGTATTTATATTATTCACATGTGAATAATGCTGTATAATAGACTGTATTTATATTATTCACATGTGGAATAATGCTGTATAATAGACTGTATTTATATTATTCACATGTGAATAATGCTGTATAATAGACTGTATTTATATTATTCACATGTGAATAATGCTGTATAATAGACTGTATTTATATTATTCACATGTGAATAATGCTGAATAATAGACTGTATTTATGTTATTCACATGTGAATAACGCTGTATAATGGACTGTATTTGTTATTCTCATGTGAATAATGCTGTATAATAGACTGTATTTATATTATTCACATGTGAATAATGATGTATAATAGACTGTATTTATATTATTCACATGTAAAAAAATACCTAAGTGTTTATTGTTTATTGTGAGCAAACTGTGGTGCTGAATTTCCCCCAGGGATCATTAAAGTACTTTCTATTATATTCTATTTAGGGATGTCCCGATCCGATATTTGGATCGGATCGGCCGCCGATATTTGCAAAAAAATGCGTATCGGCAAGTCATGGGAAAATGCCGATCCAGATCCAGTTAAAAGAAAAACTCTGCTCCGTGTTTTCCAACGCACCTATTTAAATAGTACATTCCACTTTTCTGCTGCTCCCTATAATTTCTGTTCCGCATTTTCCAGCACACCTTCAACACATCCACAGGTCTGTGAATTCTCACGCAGTTGCTTTTAGCTGCTGGCATTACACGACAGGCTCTTCTCACTCTTTCCTGTGTCTCCCTCTCACAGACAGCAAGCGCACCTTCTTACGTATGTAAGAAGGTGACGTCATACGTCACATACGTATACGTCCTCCCCGAGCAGAGAGGTAGCAGCATGGCTAACGTTAGCTGTGATGCTAGAGCAGCCGTGCGACCAACGTTCTCTCTAAGGTGCGCGCTTGTGCAATTGCGCACTGTTTAAGCGTCCTCTGCGCATAGCAATTATATGCCACGCACAAAATCAAATAAAAAAATAAGCGCATAACAATTTTCGACACACCGACACGACAGAGAAAACAGTTTTCGTCATCATTGTTCAAATATAACGTCTGTCGAGACGCGTATCTCCATTCGGTGCCACACGTCCACACCATCAAAATACCGAGGCAAAAATTTCCACATCAACACCGTATGAAAACATTTGTGGGTTTTTTTAGTTGTGATTTCCTTCTCTGCATGAAAGTTTAAAAGTAGCATATATTAATGCAGTATGAAGAAGAATGTTTTAATGTAGACATGCAAGCCTTAAAAGAAAATGTTGAAAATCAAGACTACATTTCCTGCAAATGGATGCATTTCTACCCTATATTTTAACTTTAGATTTATTCTCATATCAAACTCTTTTGGCTGTCTTTTTGACACTTACATCCGGCGCCCCCCTCCACACCCTGGATTATAAATAATGTAAATAATTCAATGTGATTATCTTGTGTGATGACTGTATTATGATGATAGTATATATCTGATAGTATATATCTGTATCATGAATCAATTTAAGTGGACCCCGACTTAAACAAGTTGAAAAACTTATTGGGGTGTTACCATTTAGTGGTCAATTGTACGGAATATGTACTTCACTGTGCAACCTACTCATAAAAGTCTCAATAAATAATTCAAAACACATATAATTATCATACTGCTGTGATTATATGCATCAAGTGTTCATTCAAGGCTAAGGCAAAATATCGAGATATATATTGTGTATCGCAATATGGCCTTAAAATATCGCAATATTAAAAAAAGGCCATATCGCCAAGCCCTAGTTTAATGATGCCATTTCTGTTTGTCATGTATCATTTTGTCTATTTTGTGTTTATCCTTGAATAAACAGGTCAGTTTCTTGTTACCAACCATTGTGTATTATTCAAACTCACCTAATTCAGCTGGCTAGTTGTTATCAAGAGTACTAAAACCCTTTTCAACGTGATTCTGACAACTAAGTAGGCTAAATAACTTTAAACTTTAATACATGCTCGGATAGGCCATTATCGGTCAGTATCGGTATCGGTCAGTATCGGTATTGGATCGGAAGTGCAAAAACCTGGATCGGGACATCCCTAATTCTATTATATTATATTATATTCTCTTCTGTGCTGACTCGGCTCCGTCACCTCTTGTCTGCACACGGAGGTCAAGGGGAGCTCGGGCGTTACTATAAGACGCAAAGGGCGGTGGTTATTTTATGTACGATTGGAATCCGATTAGTTATGATCTTTAAAAAAAAATAATTAAATTTAAAAAAAAGAGAATCGCTAAATCGATGTTCCGTCTCTAGGGGACGGCGTGGTGCGGTTGGGAGAGTGGCCATGCCAGCAACCTGAGGGTTCCTGGTTCCATCCCCAGCTTCTACCAACCTAGTCATGCCGTTGTGTCCTTGAGCAAAACACTTCACCATTGCTCCTGATGGGTCGTGGTTAGGGCCTTGCATGGCGGCTCTCGCCACCATTGTGTGAATGTGTGTGTGAATGGGTGAATGTGGAAATAGTGTCAAAGCGCTTTGAGTACCTCGAAGGTAGAAAAGCGCTAGAAAAGTATAACCCATTTACCCTCTATCATGCGTTTCGCATCCTACCATAGGCGCCGACAGGGGCCCAAGCACCCACGTGAGATTGATGTCAACTCTCAATCTTTATAACTATTTCTGAAAAATCAATCTTGTTGTTCTTAATTTTGTGGCGAGTTTGATCCGTTTTACATAACAATAAGAGTCACAAACCTTATAGTCTATAATTAACAAAGCCTAACCAAGATTTCATTGTGCCCGATAATGAACTAATGACCCAATCATCTTGACTTTGAACACACTGCACACGGGCGAATGAAGGCATACTTACTCAACAGCCATACATGTCACAATAAGGGTGGCAGTACGAACAATGCCAACACTGTCATAAACATGTGCCATATAGTGAAACCACACTAAACAAAACAACGACAAACAAATTTTGGAAGAATATTTGCACACAGAACAAATTCCCAGAATTCCCTGCACCCCCAACTCTTCCGAGACGCTACAGTATAAACAAACAGCATTGGTGGATCCACACCTAACATTCACTGTAATGACACCACGTACAATAGTGTATCTCGTCGATACTACTATAATTACATCGATATTTTTTAACATCACAAAATCTTCTTTCATTTAAAAAAAAAAATGTATGTTATATTTACAAACTCAGGAAATATGTCCCTGGACACATGAGGACTTTGAATATGACCAATGTATGATCCTGTAATTACTTGGTATCGGATTGATACCTAAATGTGTGGTATCATCCAAAACTAATGTAAAGTATCAAACAACAGAAGAATAAGTGATTATTACTAGAGACGTCCGATAATGGCTTTTTTGCCGATATCCGATATTCCAATATTGTCCAACTCTTAATTACCGATTCCGATATCAACCGATACCGATATATACGGTCGTGGAATTAACACATTATTATGCCTAATTTTGTTGTGATGCCCCGCTGGATGCATTAAACAACGTAACAAGGTTTTCCAAAATAAATCAACTCAAGTTATGGAAAAAAGTGCCAACATGGCACTGCCATATTTATTATTGAAGTCACAAAGTGCATTATTTTTTTTTAACATGCCTCAAAACAGCAGCTTGGAATTTGGGACATGCTCTCCCTGAGATAATCCTGATACCCACTACAACTATAGGAAATACTATACTTTGACTTTCACAAAGTGCATTATTTTTTTTAAACATGCCTCAAAACAGCAGCTACAAAAACAATGAAGGCACACAGCTTCAGTCCAGAGTATACTAGAGTAATAATGTAAACAATAGCATAGTCCTCCTTTAGTGCAAGGCTGCCTGGTATACTGTATAACAGGAAATGATAAACTGGGCTCAATCTGCCCTGCTCTAACGTATTTGTATGAGTAACACAAATGTGCTGCAAGCTAGTGGTGAGTGCTTGAAGTGGCCTAGCAGTCAGTCAGAGCTTCTGAAATGCTGCGTTGAGACAGGGCAGCTCCGTTCACTGCAAGCTGCAAAGTGTGCGCCATCCCAACTCCACCGTAGCTTTTGCCATTGTCCCTGACCACAACATGGGCTTTCGCCCCGGGGTGGTTTTTGTTGTATTTTAGTTTTTTCTCGGCGGAGTTTTCAAGCGACAACTGTGTGGTACTACTTTTTTTCATGGTTTGCTTTTCATCCATCTTCCGCTTGTATTCATCGTGTATCTCCTTATGATTCTTGAAGAGGCGGGAGATCTAATTGCTCGTATTAAAGAAAGACGTCTTGGTTCTTCCTCGCATAACCAACTTTTTGCAGTCATTGCAAATTGCCAGTTTTTTTTCCGTCAGACACACTTTAAAATAATCCCAAACCATAGACATGGTGTCGTTAGTCAGTCGTCGAGCGAGCTTGCTTGTTCGCCACGGCTACAGCACCGGCAACAACACACTCATGTTGTTGTTATGCTACGCTCGCGGCGGTTTGATGATGTCATCAAGCGTCGCCAGTAAACCTCTCATGCTGCAGTCGTCAACTCCTGTGTTGTGTGTGGGAGAGGGTTGAGGGGAGGGGCTGCTGACTGGGAGACGCAACTGCTCTGTACTTCTCCCTACGTCCGTGTACCGCTCCGTACAGCTACGTTTTAAAAAGTAATTAATTTTACTTTTTGAAACCGATACCGATAATTTCCGATATTACATTTTAAAGCATTTATCGGCCGATAATATCGGCAGGCTGATATTATCTGACATCTCTAATTATTACATTTTAACAGAAGCGTAGATAGAACATGTTGAAACAGAAAATGAGCAGATATTAACAGTAAATGAACAAGTAGATTAATAATACATTTTCTACCACTTGTTCTGAATAATGTTGACTAAATAATAGAATGATAAATGACACAATATGTTACTGCATATGTCAGCAGCTAAATTAGGAGCCTTTGTTTGTTTACTTACTACTAAAATACACTGCAAAAAGTCAGTGTTCAAAAACAAGGGGAAAAAATATAAAAATGAGGGGTATTTTATTTGAACTTAGCAAAATTATCTGTCAATAGAACAAGAAAATTTGGCTTGTCAAGACTTTCCAAAACAAGTAATATTAGCTAACCTCAATGAACCCAAAAATACCTTAAAATAAGTATATTCTCACTAATAACAAGTGCACTTTTCTTGGTAGAAAAAAGAAAAATTAGACCGTTTTGCTCATCCATCCATTTTCTACCGCTTATTCCCTTTGGGGTCGCGGGGGGCGCTGGAGCCTATCTCAGCTACAATCGGGCGTAAGGCGGGGTACACCCTGGACAAGTCGCCACCTCATCGCAGGGCCAACACAGATAGACAGACAACATTCACACTCACATCCACACACTAGGGCCAATTTTAGTGTTGCCAATCAACTTATCCCCAGGTGCATGTTTTTGGAGGTGGGAGAAAACCGGAGTACCCGGAGGGAACCCACACAGTCACGTTTTGCTCAATATGTTGAAAAGTATTCTTAAATGAAGAAAATGCTAGTGCCATTATCTTGACAAAATGATATGCGCTCGGCATTACATTTCTTGAAACCAACTTATACTAAAAACAAATTTATTGTTCTTAATGGAAAGGCAACAAGGCCGCTCAGGCAAATCATATGGTCTAAAAATGCATTTTTCCATCGACAACATGACATCGCGCCAAGTGCGTGCTCTTTCAGTCAATTAGTGCACATATAGTGTATACAGCCCAGCCCCTGGCCACATTTTTTAAATTGTAATTTTGAAGAATTTATCTGAAAGTGCATGAACTATTTCTGTTCAAAATAGTTAGAAATGTCACATGTTAAATGTTTAAATATTAACTGTCAGTTTACTGTACTGTGCCAACTGTACTACTATATGAGTACGTATTTTCTATTGTTTCATTGAAAATAAAACAGCAAGTCAATTTGGCTGTCATCCGTTTTAATTATGAGACACAATTTTGTCAAAATCATGATTTTTTTTTTCATGCTTGAAATAAGAAATTTTTTCTTTGAAAAAGTAGTTTTATACTTGTGAGTGTTGACGACACAGCTTTGCAACACTTGATATTCTAGTTTCAAGCATGTTTTACTCAATATAGGTCATCAAATCTCAGCAACAAGCTGTAATATCTTACTGAGATCATTTAAGACACTTAAACAAGTAAAACACTCTAACATAAAATCTGCTTAGTGAGAAGAATTATCTTATCAGACAAAAAATAAGCAAATACCACCCTTATTTGAGATATTTAATCTTACTTAGATTTCAGTGTTTGCAGTGTACACGTTGTCTAATATGTTCACTATTTTATTTAAGGACTAAATTGCAATAAGAAACATATGTTTGAGTTTGAGTTTGAGTTTGAGTTTATTTCGAACATGCAAGTATACAACATGATACATCACAATCTCCAGTTTCTCTTTTCAACATGTTCGAAAAGGAGTAGGAAGAAGCAAAGCTTATTTAATCCTACCCCTTTTCTTTTACATGACAGTTGCTAAAACTTTTGTTCACTTCCTGTTCTCAATTTATTCACAATATACTCCATAAGTAATCACAATAAAATAAGTAAATAAATAATAATTGGTGAAGTAAGTTACATTTCATATGTTGAGATAAGTAAGATTATTTTGTGAGTGAAAGAATGAAAGAATGGATGAGTTAAATAAATTCAGAATGTTTATCATGGTTCTTCTTCTTTGTACTTTGTAAACACTTTAAGTTTGAAGAGTTTCTTGAAGTGGATCATATTAGTACATTGTTTGATTGCTTTGCTTAATCCATTCCATAATTTAATTCCACATACTGATATACTGAAGGTCTTAAGTGTTGTACGTGCATGCAAATGTTTTAAATTACATTTCTCTCTAAGATTATATTTCTCCTCTTTTTTTGAGAAGAATTGTTGTATATTCTTGGGTAGCAGGTTATAGTTTGCTTTGTGTATAATTTTAGCTGTTTGCAAATTCACTATGTCGTAGAATTTCAGAATCTTTGATTCAATAAATAAAGGATTTGTGTGTTCTCTATATCCAACATTATGTATTATTCTAACTGATCTTTTTTGTAACACCGTTAATGAATGAAGTGTACTTTTGTAATTATTTCCCCATATTTCTGCACAATAACTCAGATATGGTAACACTAGTGAGCAGTAGAGAATATGAAGTGATTTTTTGTCTAGAACATGTTTTGCTTTATTCATTATTGACGTGTTTCTTGCTACTTTATGTTGTATATTTTTTACGTGAGATTTCCAGTTCAATTTATCATCAATCATTATACCTAGAAATTTGGTTTCATTTACTCTTTCAATTTCTATTCCGTCTATTTGTATTTGTGTTTGACTTTCTCTTCTACTGTTACCAAATAGCATTATTTTAGTTTTACTGAGATTCAACGATAGTCTGTTTTTGTCAAACCATCTTTTTAATTTGTTAATTTCTTCTGTTATTATTTGTAGTATCTTCTGTGTATTCTCTCCTGAACAAAACGCTGTTGTATCATCCGCAAATAATACTAACTTTAAATCTTTTGTAACTTTACAAATGTCATTTATATATAGATTGAATAATTTAGGTCCTAGTATTGATCCCTGAGGTACACCACAGGATATATTTAGCGTTGTAGAGGTGTGTTCGCCTACCTTCACGTATTGTTTCCTGTTCATTAGATAACTTCTTATCCAGTTTAAGACTAACCCTCTGATGCCATATCGTTCTAGTTTTTTGATTAAAATATTGTGATTAATTGTGTCAAATGCTTTAGTTAGATCCATAAAAACTGCTGCCGCACATTTTTTATTATCTATAGCATTGGTAATTTCTTCTGTAATTTCAATTAAAGCCATCGAAGTTGAAACATTAGCTCTGTATCCATATTGATTTTCTTCGAGTATTCTATTTTTATTTATGAAACTCTCTAATCTGTTATTGAACAGTTTTTCAATGATTTTAGAAAATTGTGGAAGTAAGGAAACAGGTCTATAGTTTGTAAATTGATGTTTGTCGCCAGTCTTGTAAATTGGTGCAACTTTAGCTATTTTCATTTTGTTTGGAAATGTACCTGTTTGAAATGATAGGTTACTAATATAACCTATCATGTTTAATGTACCCTAAGATTTTTTTTTGTTAAAATAAAGCTAATAATGCAATTTTTTGTGTTCCCCTTTATTTAGAAAAGTACCGAAATACTTTTAGTACCGATAACAGTACCAAAATATTGGTATCGGGACAACACTAATACACACACTCCGCGCACCCACTGGCAGAAATGTAGATCGGCGCCTATGCATCCAACATAGGCTCTTCCTTCTTACCAGAGCACAGACATATGGTGCTACCACACACACACACACACACACTCACACACACACGCATATCAGTGTCTACTGTTTATCCATTTATTTGTGGCCACAAATAAACTTCACAAATGCGGCTTAGGCGCCTCCAGGTTCGCCCTCGCTCATAATTAAATCATAATCCAAGTGCGGAGGATGTATGGTAAACCCGCTTCACAACACACCTGCTTTGCCAGAGAGTGAGTCGCAGCAAAAGAGCTCCGTGGTGGCAACAGTGCAACTTTGACGCTATATTTAGCGGGGAAAAGTTTGCGTCTGCATTTATACGGTAATCAAATACAAACGGTCACGAAAGGCGAAGTTTTCACCACCTGAGTGAGAATCCGCCTCCACAAGCCCAGAGAGCGCGCACACAACCGATTGCAATGTACCTTTCTTTTTGGACAATAAGGCGCACTTAAAATCATTTTATTTTCTCAACAATCGACAGTGAGCCTTATAACCCGGTGCGCCTAATGTACAGAGTACGAACCCTGTTTCCATATGAGTTGGGAAATTGTGTTAGATGTAAATATAAACGGAATACAATGATTTGCAAATCATTTACAACCCATATTCAGTTGAATATGCTACAAAGACAACATATTTGATGTTCAAACTGATAAACATTTTTTTTTTTTGCAAATAATCATTAACTTTAGAGTTTGATGCCAGCAACACGTGACAAAGAAGTTGGGAAAGGTGGCAATAAATACTGATAAAGTTGAGGAATGCTCATCAAACACTTATTTGGAACATCCCACAGGTGAACAGGCAAATTGGGAACAGGTGGGTGCCATGATTGGGTATAAAAGTAGATTCCATGAAATGCTCAGTCATTCACAAACAAGGATGGGGCGAAGGGTCACCACTTTGTCAACAAATGCGTGAGCAAATTGTTGAACAGTTTAAGAAAAACCTTTCTCAACCAGCTATTGCAAGGAATTTAGGGATTTCACCATTTACGGTCCGTAATATCATCAAAGGGTTCAGAGAATCTGGAGAAATCACTGCACGTAAGCAGCAATGCCCGTGATCTTCGATCCCTCAGGCTGTACTGCATTAACAAGCGACATCCGTGTGTAAAGGATATCACCACATGGGCTCAGGAACACTTCAGAAACCCACTGTCAGTAACTACAGTTGGTCGCTACATCTGTAAGTGCAAGTTAAAACTCTCTTATGCAAGGCGAAAACCGTTTATCAACAACACCCAGAAATGCAGTCGGCTTCGCTGGGCCTGAGCTCATCTAAGATGGACTGATACAAAGTGGAAAAGTGTTCTGTGGTCTGACGAGTCCACATTTCAAATTGTTTTTGGAAACTGTGGACGTTGTGTCCTCCGGACCAAAGAGGAAAAGAACCATCCGGATTGTTATAGGCGCAAAGTTGAAAAGCCAGCATCTGTGATGGTATGGGGGTGTATTAGTGCCCAAGACATGGGTAACTTACACATCTGTGAAGGCACCATTAATGCTGAAAGGTACATACAGGTTTTGGAGCAACATATGTTGCCATCCATGCAACGTTACCATGGACGCCCCTGCTTATTTCAGCAAGACAATGCCAAGCCACGTGTTACATCAACGTGGCTTCATGGTAAAAGAGTGCGGGTACTAGACTGGCCTGCCTGTAGTCCAGACCTGTCTCCCATTGAAAATGTGTGGCGCATTATGAAGCCTAAAATACCACAACGGAGACCCCCGGACTGTTGAACAACTTAAGCTGTACATCAAGCAAGAATGGGAAAGAATTCCACCTGAGAAGCTTAAAAAATGTGTCTCCTCAGTTCCCAAAAGTTTACTGAGTGTTGTTAAAAGGAAAGGCCATGTAACACAGTGGTGAACATGCCCTTTCCCAACTACTTTGGCACGTGTTGCAGCCATGAAATTCTAAGTTAATTATTAATTGCAAAAAAAAAGAAAGTTTATGAGTTTGAACATCAAATATCTTGTCTTTGTAGTACATTCAACCGAATATGGGTTGAAAATGATTTGCAAATCATTGTATTCCGTTTATATTTACATCTAACACAATTTCCCAACTCATATGGAAACAGGGTTTGTAATTCTAGTTGTGCTTACAGACCTCAAAGCTGTTTTATGTGGTACATGGTGTAATGATAAGTGTCACCAGTAGATGGCAGTCACAAATAGAGAGACTGCAAGATGAGGTCAGTAAACACCAAAACTTTAAATGTTTCTGTAAAACGTCTCTTTGCCGTGAGGGTTCTCCTGAGTCCGAAAGATCCTCCGTGAGCCCGGTAGACGTTTTATTTAAACACAACAGTCTGGAATTGCTTTTCAGCAGTCTCTTTTAGGCGTGTCGCTCTCGCTCGCTCTCCAGCTCCCAACTCCAACAACATGTCTCATCCCGGCTGCTGCTAATAAAAGCGGCAGGTGATTAGATAGCAAGGCCCACCTGGGCCATTCACTCACCTGTCGCTGTCTTCAAGGCCGGTCCTGGCATGCCCCGTTCCGCGGCAGGCCCGCAGGCCACGCCCCCCTCCACAGTTTCATTGAGAATATAGAACATTACACACGGTGCAAAAAACAAAATCTGTCAAAATGTTTTAGTACGACTTTGGTAGGCTACGAAGCTGCACCTATTGATGGATTGTGGGAGCATTACGGCTGCCTCAGTCAGACAAACTGTGCTCAACATCCATCCATCCATCCATCCATTTCCTACCGTTTGTCCCTTTTGGGGTCGCAGGGGGTGCTGGAGCCTATCTCAGCGAGTATTATTATGGTGCGTGTATAAGGACCGCAAAATGGCACCTATTAGCCGTCATAATACCTGGCGTTTTGTTTCGCAATACTATGCAAAGCCAACGTTTCTTACTTTCTGGAACCTGCTGATCTGTATTTTGGATCTGCATGATTCCTGAAAATTCCTGTTTTTTGTTGTTGTTGTTTTTTTTTTTAATTTGTTTTTTTTTTATTAAATCAACATAAAAAAACACAAGATACACTTACAATTAGTGCACCAACCCAAAAAACCTCCCTCCCCCATTCACACTCATTCACACAAAAGGGTTGTTTCTTTCTGTTATTAATATTGTGGTTCCTACATTATATATCAATATATATCAATACAGTCTGCAAGGGATACAGTCCGTAAGCACACATGATTGTGCGTGCTGCTGGTCCACTAATAGTACTAACCTTTAACAGTTAATTTGACTCATTTTCATTAATTACTAGTTTCTATGTAACTGTTTTTATATTGTTTTACTTTCTTTTTTATTCAAGAAAATGTTTTTTATTTATCCATCCATCCATCCATCCATCCATCCATCCATCTTCCTCCGCTTATCCGAGGTCGGGTCGCGGGGGCAGCAGCTTAAGCAGGGAAGCCCAGACTTCCCTCTCCCCAGCCACTTCGTCCAGCTCTTCCTGTGGGACCCCGAGGCGTTCCCAGGCCAGCCGGGAGACATAGTCTTCCCAACGTGTCCTGGGTCTTCCCCGCGGCCTCCTACCGGTGGGACGTGCCCTAAACACCTCCCTAGGGAGGCATTCGGGTTGCATCCTGACCAGATGCCCGAACCACCTCATCTGGCTCCTCTCGATGTGGAGGAGCAGCGGCTTTACTTTGAGCTCCTCCCGGATGGCAGAGCTTCTCACCCTATCTCTAAGGGAGAGCCCCGCCACCCGGCGGAGGAAACTCATTTCGGCCGCTTGTACCCGTGATCTTGTCCTTTCGGTCATAACCCAAAGCTCATGACCATAGGTGAGGATGGGAACGTAGATCGACCGGTAAATTGAGAGCTTTGCCTTCCGGCTCAGCTCCTTCTTCACCACAACGGATCGATACAGCGTCCGCATTACTGAAGACGCCGCATCGATCCGCCTGTCGATCTCACGATCCACTCTTCCCCCACTCGTGAACAAGACTCCGAGGTACTTGAACTCCTCCACTTGGGGCAAGATCTCCTCCCCAACCCGGAGATGGCACTCCACCCTTTTCCGGGCGAGAACCATGGACTCGGACTTGGAGGTGCTGATTCTCATCCCAGTCGCTTCACACTCAGCTGCGAACCGATCCAGTGAGAGCTGAAGATCCTGGCCAGATGAAGCCATCAGGACCACATCATCTGCAAAAAGCAGAGACCTAATCCTGCAGCCACCAAACCAGATCCCCTCAACGCCTTGACTGCGCCTAGAAATTCTGTCCATAAAAGTTATGAACAGAATCGGTGACAAAGGGCAGCCTTGGCGGAGTCCAACCCTCACTGGAAACGTGTCTGACTTACTACCGGCAATGCGGACCAAGCTCTGGCACTGATAATACAGGGAGCGGACTGCCACAATCAGACAGTCCGATACCCCGTACTCTCTGAGCACTCCCCACAGGACTTCCCGAGGGACACGGTCGAATGCCTTCTCCAAGTCCACAAAACACATGTAGACTGGTTGGGCAAACTCCCATGCACCCTCAAGGACCCTGCCGAGAGTATAGAGCTGGTCCACAGTTCCACGACCAGGACGAAAACTACACTGTTCCTCCTGAATCCGGAAATGTTTTTTATTTATTTATCTTATTTTATTTTATCATTTTTTTAAAAAAGGACCTTATCTTCACCATACCTGGTTGTCCAAATTAGGCATAATAATGTGTTAATTCCACGACTGTATATATCGGTATCGGTTGATATCGGTATCGGTAATTAAAGAGTTGGACAATATCGGATATCGGCAAAAAGCCATTATCGGACATCCCTAGTTTTTTATGAGCCTATTTCATTACAAATAACATAAAATCAGCAACCTCACACCCCTAGATAGATAGATGTTTATTTTAATTGCAACATGTACAGTCAAAGTGCATAAGTGCAGTGCAGTAAAAACATACATTCAAGTATAGATTTGAAAAAAATAGCTAACATCAGGACATAAAAACTATGAATTACCATGAATTGATTAACGTGGACCCCGACTTAAACAAGTTGAAAAACGTATTCGGGTGTTACCATTTAGTGGTCAATTGTACAGAATATGTACTGTACTGTGCAATCTACTAATAAAAGTCTCAATCAATCAAAATTAGCTTAAATAATTTCAAAACAGACTAAAAACACCAATGCCATCACCCTTCCCTCATCTATTTTACATTTGTGTGTAAGAGCGTTTTCGAATTATTGAGTACTGTTGGATAAAAGCTGTTTTTTTTAATCGGTTAGTTCTTGCTTCGATTGACCTGTAGCGCCTTCCTGATGGTAACAGTTCAGACAGGGAGTGTGTAGTGTCCTTCAGGATGCATTAGGCTTTCTTGAGGCAGCAGGACTGTGTAGCTCTTTCAGTTTGAGGAGAGGGCAGCCATCTTTATCACCATTTGGAGAACAGTCCTCTGAAACCACTGAGCACATGGTGAACCAAACACTTGTGGAAATCACACATGAATACCTTAAGAGAAAGCGATCGCAGCTATTTGGGATACAACACTTCTCAGACGGCAAGAGAACTTTCCAATGTCCTGATCAGATGTGATTCTACTTAGTGAAAAACTTTGTCCATTTGTCGAAGGAGAGACAACAAGAATGCGAGCTCCCGTGGATGTGATAAAGGTAGCGTGTGCTTGGTATTACCTGGTCGTCGAGGGAAGACTACAGAAAACGGCGAATGCTTTTGGCAGACTATCAGTTATTGTCCGCCATGTATGTCGCGGATTCAACGTCTAGGTCCAGAGTATATATGTCAGGTTCAAATACAGGACATCTGTTACACAAGACAAAAGGCAAGGAATCAAACAGAGACAGAATTCAATTTGGACTCAATTGAGGAGAGACGGCTTCAACCTGTAACCTCTTACAGTGTCTTAGCACGCTCTGACGAAGAAGGTTCTCGTCTCCTCTTTTAATTCAGATGTTCCAATGTTCACGCACCAACATATGTCACAATAGGAATAGGGAGGTATGTAAAACAGTCATTGTTTTCAGTCGCTTTGAAGTCCAAGAAGAGGACTTCTCGGGCTTGGCTCTTCCTGGATCCAGCTGGGGCAGGTGTTGGAGGACAATGGACAACCCTTCCCGTCTCCTGTCCACAGTGACTTCAAGAGGGCAGCGTCTCGTAAATAGCGTTGACCAAATAGTTGGAAGAGAGTTGGAGGACAATGGACAACCCCTCCCGTCTCCTGTCCACAGTGACTTCAAGAGGGCAGCGTGTCGTAAATAGCGTTGACCAAATAGTTGGAAGAGAGTTTGTGAATTACTTCAAAGAGAGTTCGTTTAACACTTCAAAGAGAGTTCCTCCAGGAGTTGAGCACATCCTGCCATCTGTCCGTGCTGAACTCACAGTGGCGTTTCCCGAGACTTCATCCTTTTGTTAGGCCTCGAAATACAGCATTTATAATACAACATTTGAAATACAGCATTCATAATACAACATTTCTTTTGTGATAACTTACAAACAATTATTCCAACAATATAAAGTCACCAAAAAGGAATGGACAATGAAGGTGAAGGCAAAAGAGTGAGGAGTGTCATGACCAGATATCTAGATCCCTAGATTGACTGGTGTAAAATGTTCTTTATCTTTGATGTCTCCGGTGTGATTCACTACAATAGGGCCCCACAGCACACTGGATTCCAGTTAATTGAAATACCACAACACTGGATATTGTTCAGATAAGTTACATTTAAGAACTTGCACACAAATCAACACTGGAGGTGACTGACGTGCGCATTTTCCGCACATGCATATTAGGTCGCGTTGCGCCGGCTGACAGAGGGGGAGGGGGTCTCAAACGACCATTATAATTACCATATATATTTATATGGTAATTATTATTCTGTGGCTGTAAATTGTTTGCTTGTTTTCTTATTGATGCTTTTATTTTTTTTCTGTATTGTGTAGTTATAATTATATGATTTTACTTGTAATTGTATTGAGTTTGTGGACCGCAGGAAGACTAGTGGGTTGTTGTGGCAACCAGCTAATGGGGATCCTTAATAAAAATAAAAAATCTAATCAAATTCTGTGTGTGTGTGGACACAGATAAGGTTAGGTGGGATTTACCCTGGATAACCTTTACCCTTAGTGTAGAAGGGGCCTAAGAGTGAAGAAAAAACTACAAAAAATACACCAGGAACATACAACTATGAACCAACATAGCAAGGAAGGCGACACTTGCAGATTAAACTTAATTCCCAATTAAGAAGTAGTGGCAAAGACACTGTAAGACAAACCTAAAACAGGAAGTGGGACAAAAATAAGTGCACAGGACAGGGAAACAACACCAAACACAGGAAAACACGACTCAAAACGGACATGATTGATCGTGACAGTACCCCCCCTTGAAAAAATGTTTGCATGAATCCAAAAAATAGGAAGGATGGCGGGCGGATTTAGCGAAGTGTCACCAAACTGGGGAGGGTCAGGTGGCGGGGGTGGTAAAGACACTGCAACAGGAAGTGGAACAAAAATAAGAGCGCTGGACAGGAAGAAACATTACAAAAAAAACTAATGGGAAATTGTTACAACAATATAAGCTGTACACAGACTACTCTAAAGTGTATCCGAGTTTATTTTCTATCATACAAACCCCGTTTCCATATGAGTTGGGAAATTGTGTTAGATGTAAATATAAACGGAATACAATGATTTGCAATTAATTTTCAACCCATATTCAGTTGAATATGCTACAAAGACAACATGTTTGATGTTCAAACTCATAAACTTTATTTTTTTTTTGCAAATGATAATTAATTTCGAATTTCATGGCTGCAACACGTGCCAAAGTAGTCGGGAAAGGGCATCACCTTTTCTTTTAACAACACTCAGTAAACGTTTGGGAACTGAGGAGACACATTTTTTAAGCTTCTCAGGTGGAATTCTTTCCCATTCTTGCTTGATGTACAGCTTAAGTTGTTCAACAGTCAGGGGGTCTCCGTTGTGGTATTTTAGGCTTCATAATGCGCCACACATTTTCAATGGGAGACAGGTCTGGACTACAGGCAGGCCAGTCTAGTACCCGCACTCTTTTACTATGAAGCCACGTTGATATAACACGTGGCTTGGCATTGTCTTGCTGAAATAAGCAGGGGCGTCCATGGTAACGTTGCTTGGATGGCAACATATGTTGCTCCAAAACCTGTATGTACCTTTCAGCATTAATGGCGCCTTCACAGATGTGTAAGGTACCCATGTCTTGGGCACTAATACACCCCCATACCATCACAGATGCTGGCTTTTACACTTTGCGCCTATAACAATCCGGATGGTTCTTTTCCTCTTTGGTCTGGAGGTAACGACGTCCACAGTTTCCAAAAACAATTTGAAACGTGGACTCGTCAGACCACAGAACACTTTTCCACTTTGTATCAGTCCATCTTAGATGAGCTCAGGCCCAGCGAAGCCGACGGCGTTTCTGGGTGTTGTTGATAAATGGTTTTCGCCTTGCATAGGAGAGTTTTAACTTGCACTTACAGATGTAGCGACCAACTGTAGTTACTGACAGTGGGTTTCTGAAGTGTTCCTGAGCCCATGTGGTGATATCCTTTACACACGGATGTCGCTTGTTGATGCAGTACAGCCTGAGGGATCAAAGGTCACGGGCTTAGCTGCTTACCTGGAGTGATGTCTCCAGATTCTCTGAACCCTTTGATGATATTACGGACCGTAAATGGTGAAATCCCTAAATTCCTTGCAATAGCTGGTTGAGAAAGGTTTTTCTTAAACTGTTCAACAATTTGCTCACGCATTTGTTGACAAAGTGGTGACCCTCGCCCCATCCTTGTTTGTGAATGACTGAGCATTTCATGGAATCTACTTTTATACCCAATCATGGCACCCACCTGTTCCCAATTTGCCTGTTCACCTGTGGGATGTTCCAAATAAGTGTTTAATGAGCATTCCTCAACTTTATCAGTATTTATTGCCACCTTTCCCAACTTCTATGGCACGTGTTGCTGGCATCAAATTCTAAAGTTAATGATTATTTGCAAAAAAAAAATGTTTATCAGTTTGAACATCAAATATGTTGTGTTTGCAGCATATTCAACTGAATATGGGTTGAAATCATTGTATTCCGTTTATATTTACATCCAACACAATTTCCCAACTCATATGGAAACGGGGTTTGTACAAGCAGAGAGTGTTTCTGTGGTGGATTTCAGAGTCGGTACGCCTCCTGCCAATGTCCTGTTCCTTCCTGACAACAAGGATGCTCGATCACCGGCTCTCAAAAGGTTCATGTAAACACATTAACCTCTCCACCGCAGCTACTTTGTCCCGTGTGTGTGTGTGTGTGTGTGTGTGTGTGTGTGTGTGTGTCAGTGAATGCATCACGCCACGCCACAACAAGCAGCGCGAATCAAAAGGTTGGCGGGCTTGCGTCTGCCTCCGTGCGCTAGGTGCCCTTCAAAGTGGCAGACCAACGTGGGTGATTACTTACACATGACAGTTCCGGGCCCCGGCCATTCATCAAGCGCTCATTGTAAAATATAATTAGCTACGCAAATAAAGATAAAGCGCCGGCCGTCAGTCTTTTTTTTTTTTTTTTTCTTGTGTTTACTCTTTGATATGCATCTTAAACACATAACGGCCCTAAGCAATTGTGTCTGCTTTCATCCGTGTGGACACAGTGCCAATACTAAAAAAATAAATAAATAGTGCAAAAAAAAACAACCATCAAGTGTCTCTTTGCTTAAGTAATACATCAAAAAAGGCTGAATTGGGCTGCAGGCGAAGCAAATATAAATGTGTTGACATACAGCCGGAGTTGAGGGCTTTAACTGTCAATTGTTCAACAAAGATGTTCATTTACAGTGCGCTTGTCACAAAAGGCTGCCATTCACAAACACTGGTGGGACAGAAAACTATAATTATTCCCCTCAAGACAAAGGAGGAGATGGTCGCTGAGACGATGATGTGTGCTAAAATGACACTTTCTGCTTTAAAGGCCTACTGAAATGTGATTTTCTTATTTAAACGGGGATAGCAGGTCCATTCTATGTGTCATACTTGATCATTTCGCGATATTGCCATATTTTTGCTGAAAGGATTTAGTAGAGAACATCGACGATAAAGTTCGCAACTTTTGGTCGCTGATAAAAAAGCCTTGCCTGTACCGGAAGTAGCAGACGAGTAGCGTGACGTCACAGGTTGTGGAGCTCCTCACATCTGCACATTGTTTACAATCATGGCCACCAGCAGCGAGAGCGATTCGGACCGAGAAAGCGACGATTTCCCCATTAATTTGAGCGAGAATGAAAGATTTGTGGATGAGGAAAGTGAGAGTCAAGGACTAGAGGGCAGTGGGAGCGATTCAGATAGGGAAGATGCTGTGAGAGGCGGGTGGGACCAGTAAATAAACACAAGACATATATATACTCTATTAGCCACAACACAACCAGGCTTATATTTAATATGCCACAAATTAATCCCGCATAACAAACACCTCCCCCCTCCCGTCCATATAACCCGCCAATACAACTCAAACACCTGCACAACACACTCAATCCCACAGCCCAACGTACTGTTAACCTCCCCAAAGTTCATACAGCACATATATCTCCCCAAAGTCCCCAAAGTTACGTACGTGACATGCACATAGCGGCACGCACGTACGGGCAAGCGATCAAATGTTTGGAAGCCGCAGCTGCATGCGTACTCACGGTACCGCGTCTGCGTATCCAACTCAAAGTCCTCCTGGTAAGAGTCTCTGTTGTCCCAGTTCTCCACAGGCCAATGGTAAAGCTTGACGGTCATCTTTCGGGAATGTAAACAATGAAACACCGGCTGTGTTATCTGGCACAACACCTGCCGCAATACACCGCTTCCCACCTACAGCTTTCTTCTTTGCTGTCTCCATTGTTCATTGAACAAATTGCAAAAGATTCACCAACACAGATGTCCAGAATACTGTGGAATTTTGCGATGAAAACAGACGACTTAATAGCTGGCCATCATGCTGTCCCAAAATGTCCTCTACAATCCGTGACGTCACGCGCAGGCGTCATCATACCGATACGTTTTCAGCAGGATATTTCGCGCAAAATTTAAAATTGTACTTTAGTAAGCTAACCGTATTGGCATGTGTTGCAATGTTAAGATTTCATCATTGATATATAAACTATCAGACTGCGTGGTCGGTAGTAGTGGGTTTCAGTAGGCCTTTAAAATGCCCTTTGTCATGTCTGTGTGATCATGTTTTTGTTTTGGTCATGTTCGTTTTGGGTTTTGGACTTTTTGTGCACTTTTGTTGTCACCATAGCAACCATTAGTTTTCACCTGTCACGTCACGCACCTGTTTCACGTTTTGAGTCACGCACCTGCTTTCACTAATCATGTCCATAGTATTTAAGTTCATTCTTTTCAGTTTGTCGTTCTGCCGACCTCCCCATATTTATGCATCTGCACACTCTCCACACCCTTATGATCCTTGCTGCTCGTTTTCCATGCCGGTTCCATGCCAAAGTAAGTTTTTGTTTATTAAGCCACAGTTAGTGTTTTGTTTAATTGTTCATAGTTTCCGCCACTGTGCGTGCTTTTCATTTGTACTTTTTTGCTATAGTCTTTTGGTTTCATAGTTTATTCTCCGCCACTGTGCGCGCTTTTCGTTTCACTTTTTTTTGATGTATTAAATAAATCATGTACCTTCATTCCCGTCTCGCCCGAGCCAACTTTCCGTTGCATCCCGGAAAAGCAAACACCCAAGACCAAGTCATGACACCCTTTGGTTGAATCATAGTATGAATCATCAATTAAAGAGCAACTGCGCTTTTTGGGGGAATTTTGCCTATCGTTCACAATAATTATGAAAGACATGACGATGGATGTACACTATATTACCAAAAGTATTTAGCCATTCATCCAAATGATGAGAATTAGGTGTCCTAATCACTTGGCCCGGTGTATAAAATCAAGCACTTAGGCATGGAGACTGTTTCTACAAACTTTGCGAAAGAATGGGCCGCTCAGTGATTTGAACTGTCATAGGACGCCGCCTGTGCGACAAATCCAGTCGTGAAATTTCCTCGCTCCTAAATATTCCAAAGTCAACTTTATTATAAGCAAAGTGAAGAGTTTGGGAACAACAGCAACTCAGCCACGAAATGCTAGGCCACGTAAACTGACAGAGAGGGGTCAGCGCATAGTGCAAAGACTTTCTGCACAGTCAGTTGCTACAGATCTCCAAACTTCATGTGACCTTCCAATTAGCCCACGCACAGTACGCAGAGAGCTTCATGGAATGGGTTTCCATGGCCGAGCAGCTGCATCTAAGACATACATCACCAAGTCCGCCGATGCAAAGCGTGGGATGTTTTTTTGATATATTAAATAAATCATGTACCTTCATTCCTGTCTCGCCCGAGCCAACTTTCTGTTGCATCCCGGAAAAGCAAACACCCAAGACCAAGTCATGACAGTAGGTCGTCAGCAGACCCGCTTTTCCGCACGTAAGTTGGCCAAGTTGGACAATTTGGATGAGGCTTCTTGGGAGGTGCTGCGCGCCATGGAGGCAGAGACGCTGCGCTTTTCCCCCAGGGAGCGCAGGGGGATGATGTGGGGGAATGGAGGCAAGTTGGTGCCGATCGGTGCGTCACCTCAGCCACGGAAGCGCCGCCAAAGGCGAGGGACGCCAGGAAAGACTTCCGCGAGCCAGCAGGACACGCCGCTCCCACAAGCCCCGCCCCCTCCGGGCGTAAGCAAGTAGCAGTCTGCCCGGCTTCCCCAGGATGACATCACAGCCCAGGATTTTTTTTTCAATACTTTTTCTTTAAATCACCCGCCTCCAGCTAAAAACTCTAATGCCATGTCTTTGATAAAACATTATCAAAACATGTTTTTAGAAATCAGGTCTAATCAGTCCAAGCCACGTCCCAAATTTCATGCCCCGCCCCCCAAGACTCATGCCCCGCCCCCCAAGACTCAAGTCCCGCCCCCGTCACAATTTTTTTCTTTTTTTCTGTCCACACAACCCCAGGTGGGGGATAAAGAAAAACATTGTGGCCAAAATAAAGGGGAAGTTTCGGCCCCCCTCCTGTCCTCCCTCCGCCCACCCCTAGAAGGAGTTCCAGACTGCAGGGAGCGCGTCTGGTATCCGCCCCTTGAGGGGGGGTCTAGGGCTGGGAATTGTTCAGGTGGGGTGGCTCTGCATCACCATGCCAAGCCACAGCCTCCAGCACGGCCGCCACCACCAGTCTTCCGACCTGCCAAGCCACAGCCTCCAGCACAGCCACCACCACCGGTCTTTCACCATGCCAAGCCGCAACCCCCAGCTAGGCCACCTTCACCTGCACCAAGGCTAGCACCAGTAGCTGCACCACGGCTAGCACCAAGGCTAGCACCAGAGCCAAGGCTAGCCCCTGTCACAGCACCACTGCTAGCACCTGTCGCAGCTCCACGGCTAGCACCTGTCGCAGCTCCACGGCTAGCACCTGTAGCTGCTCCATGGCTAGCACCTGTCGCCGCACCAAGGCTAGCACCAGCTCCACGAGACCAAGACCCTCCACGCCAAGTCCAAGACCAAGACCCTCCACGCCAAGACCAAGACCAAGACCCTCCACGCCAAGACCAAGACCCTCCACGCCAAGACCAAGACCAAGACCCTCCACGCCAAGACCAAGACCAAGACCCTCCACGCCAAGTCCAAGACCAAGACCCTCCACGCCAAGTCCAAGACCAAGACCCTCCACGCCAAGCTCCGGTACCAGCTCCACGACGCCAAGTGCCGCCAGTCGCAGCTCCACGACGCCAAGTGCCGCCAGTCGCAGCTCCACGATGCCAAGTGCCGCCAGTCGCAGCTCAACGACGGCAAGTGCCGCCAGTCGCAGCTCAACGACGGCAAGACCCGCCATGCCAAGACCAAGACCAAGACCAAGACCCGCCGCCATGCCAAGACCAAGACCAAGACCCGCCATGCCAAGACCAAGACCAAGACCAAGACCCACGCCGAGCTTCGCCGCCTGACTCACCACGCCAAGCCACGCCTGCCACGATGACGAAGCGCCTGCCTCCTCGTCGGCTACGGATATGGCCGCTACCTGGTCGCCCGCCACGCCAAGTGCGCCCACCTCCCAGTCGGCCACGAATGTGGCCAATCCCTGGGCGCCCGCCTCGCCTGCTGCAGCGGCGTTCCACTCGCCACCGCCACTTGACTTTGCCTCGGTGGATTCGGGGCCACTTGGGCTGGCGACCCATCGCCATGTCCCCCTCCCGCCCTCCCATGACTATTGTTAATTTTTTTTTCTGTTTGGACATCTGGTATCTGTCCTTAAGGGAGGGGCTCTGTCATGTCTGTGTGATCATGTTTTTGTTTTGGTCATGTTCATTTTGGGTTTTGGACTTTTTGTGCACTTTTGTTGTCACCATAGCAACCATTAGTTTTCACCTGTCACGTCACGCACCTGTTTCACGTTTTGAGTCACGCACCTGCTTTCACTAATCATGTCCATGGTATTTAAGTTCATTCTTTTCAGTTTGCCGTTCTGACGACCTCCCCATATTTATGCATCTGCACACTCTCCACACCCTTATGATCCTTGCTGCTCGTTTTTCATGCCGGTTCCATGCCAAAGTAAGTTTTTGTTTATTAAGCCACAGTTAGTGTTTTGTTTAATTGTTCATAGTTTCCGCCACTGTGCGTGCTTTTCATTTGTTCTTTTTTGCTATAGTCTTTTGGTTTCATAGTTTATTCTCCGCCACTGTGCGCGCTTTTCGTTTGTACTTTTTTTTGATGTATTAAATAAATCATGTACCTTCATTCCCGTCTCGCCCGAGCCAACTTTCCGTTGCATCCCGGAAAAGCAAACACCCAAGACCAAGTCATGACACCCTTTGGTTGAATCATAGTATGAATCATCAATTAAAGAGCAACTGCGCTTTTTGGGGGAATTTTGCCTATCGTTCACAATAATTATGAAAGACATGACGATGGATGTACACTATATTACCAAAAGTATTTAGCCATTCATCCAAATGATGAGAATTAGGTGTCCTAATCACTTGGCCCGGTGTATAAAATCAAGCACTTAGGCATGGAGACTGTTTCTACAAACTTTGCGAAAGAATGGGCCGCTCAGTGATTTGAACTGTCATAGGACGCCGCCTGTGCGACAAATCCAGTCGTGAAATTTCCTCGCTCCTAAATATTCCAAAGTCAACTTTATTATAAGCAAAGTGAAGAGTTTGGGAACAACAGCAACTCAGCCACGAAATGCTAGGCCACGTAAACTGACAGAGAGGGGTCAGCGCAAGACTTTCTGCACAGTCAGTTGCTACAGAGCTCCAAACTTCATGTGACCTTCCAATTAGCCCACGCACAGTGCGCAGAGAGCTTCATGGAATGGGTTTCCATGGCCGAGCAGCTGTATCTAAGGCATACATCACCAAGTCCGATGTAAAGCGTGGGATGCAGTGGTGTAAAGCCCGTCGCCACTAGACTCTAGAGCAGTGGTTCTTAACCTGGGTTCGATCGAACCCTAGGGGTTCGGTGAGTCGGCCTCAGGGGTTCGGCGGAGCCTCCGCCGCGGAGGTCGAGACACACCCGACTCATCGTGTAAATAAAAACTTCTCCCTATTGGCGTATTATGGATACCCCCAAACAATTTTCCCTCTAATTTTCCATCTGATTTGCAGGTGTGTAATTTGTTGTGAGTTCATGCACTGTGTTTGTGTTGTTCTTTGAACAAGGTGATGTTCATGCACGGTTCATTTTGTGCACCAGTAAAAAAAAAACCCACAACTTTGTCCTTTAATTTGAAAAAAAAAACATTTTATTTTTCACTAAAGAAGGGTTCGGTGAGAGCGCATATGAAACTGCTGGGGTTCGGTACCTCCAACAAGGTTGAGAACCACTGCTCTAGAGCAGTGGTTCTCAACCTTTTTTCAGTGATGTACCCCTGTGAATTTTTTTTTAATTCAAGTACCCCCTAATCAGAGCAAAGCATTTTTGGTTGAAAAAAAAGAGAAAGAAATAAAATACAGCACTATGTCATCAGTTTCTGATTTTTTAAAGTGTATAACAGTGCAAAATAATGCTCATTTGTAGTGGTCTTTCTTGAACTATTTGGAAAAAAAGATAGGTTTTTATTTATATTTATAAAGGATTTTTGAATTGTTGCTATTTCTAGAATATTTAAAAAAAAAATCTCACGTACCCCTTGGCATACCTTCAAGTACCCCCATTTGAGAACCCCTGCTCTAGAGCAGTGGAGACGCCTTCTCTGGACTGATGAGTCAAACTTTTCCATCTGGCAATCTGATGGACCAGTCTGGGTTTGGAGGTTGCCAGGAGAACGCTACATTTCGTACTGCTTTGTGCCGAGTGTGAAATTTGGTGGAGAAGGAATTATGGTGTGGGGTTGTTTTTCAGGCGTTGCGCTTGGCTACTTAGTTCCAGTGAAAGGAACTTTGAATGCTCCAGGATACCAAAACATTTTGGACAATTCTATGGGATGGCACTTCCAAGTTCATATGTGAGTAAAGGCAGGTGGCCAACTTTTGGCAATATAGTGTACCGTATTTTTCGGAGTATAAGTCGCACCGGAGTATAAGTCGCACCTGCCAAAAATGCATAATAAAGAAGGAAAAAAAACATATAAGTCGCACTGGAGCCCGGCCAAACTATGAAAAAAACTGCGACTTATAGTCCGAAAAATACGGTATTTATTTTTGTATGCATTCTAACTCGGAAATAAAAGTCCGCTTACACAGAACATCAATTTCCACACTTCTATTAGCCCCGGGTCCAGTGGACCCGGACATCTTATATGTAATAGAAATGTGTAGGGGGGGGTGTATGGTTTGTGGTCATTAAATATGTATTCTGATATATGTTCTTCACAGAAAATGAGCCAAAGTCAGTTTGAAAAATTAATTAATTGCATAAGTTTTCTTTTAATAAAAAATGAAAACAGGTCCCACAGACCCGAACACCACACAATCTCAAGTTGTCTTTATTTTTAAGTTATCGTGCCGTGATTTTACCAGTCCGGCCCACTTGGGAGTAGATTTTTCTCCATGTGGCCCCCCATCTAAAAATTAGTTTGACACCCCGGTTCTAGTACAGAGTTACTTGAATGATTTGCAATAAATAGATGATGATGTAATGTTTATAAGAGTGTTTCAGTAGTGTTTATAAGAGTGTTTCAGTAGTGTTTATAAGAGTGTTTCAGTAGTGTTTATAAGAGTGTTTCAGTAGTGTATGTAAGAGTGTTTCAGTAGTATTTGTAAGAGTGTTTCAGTAGTGTTTATAAGAGTGTTTCAGTAGTGTTTATAAGAGTGTTTCAGTAGTGTATGTAAGAGTGTTTCAGTAGTGTTTATAAGAGCATTTCAGTAGTGTATGTAAGAGCATTTCAGTAGTGTTTATAAGAGTGTTTCAGTAGTGTGTATAAAAGAAAAACATTTCAGTTTATGTGAGAGCATTTCAGTAGTGTTTATAAGAGTGTTTCAGTAGTGTGTATAAAAGAAAAAAATTTCAGTTTATGTGAGAGCATTTCAGTAGTGTATGTAAGAGCATTTCAGTAGTGTTTATAAGAGTATTTCAGTAGTGTGTATAAAAGAAAAAGATTTCAGTTGTTTGTGTGAGAGCATTTCAGTAGTGTATGTAAGAGGTAATTCTGAATAATGTCCCTAACGGCCCCTCATACATTTTGGTGTATATTGATGGAGTTGTAGTTTAGCATTCCTTCAAACGCTCACTTAGGAGAAGTCCTACGCGGCGTTGTCTCCGCCAAGGAGGTGCGCACAAGTGCCACTCTCATTGACGTCTGGGGGGGCGACGACCTCAGAATAATGCATGTGCTCGTAGGACCCGGGCTGGCAGCGTTGTGAGCGGCTTTGCAGTCCTGGGTCTTTCTCTCCCTGCTTCAAAAGGTCGCCTGTCAGACGTATCGAGCCCTTGCTAAAGGTGAAGGAAGGAAGAATTATGTTCCGTGATGAACTCTCAGCTCAGTGCATGGACACATGTCAAGTCAAATGAATGAGTGCTTATTCCAATTGTTTTGTTTTCGTTGCATCGTTGGAAAGTGGGACTGGTGTCCGTCTTCCCTGCCAGTTCAGGGGATCAAACCAGCAACCTTTTAAAGTATCAATCCGGCTTCTCTAACCTTTAGATCCTGCCTGGCCTTTCTGCAGCTCCAGCGAGGGCTGACAGGCGCGCCTATTTAATATGTGGAGTGCAGGTGTGGGATTTACGACGCGCTTTAACGGCATTATTTCATTTTTACGACAGAAAGGTTTCAAGGATGAGGATTCTATTCTTCCGCGGCTTTACGCCGCCCCCGGGGAGCAGATTCTCCGACAGGATTCACTTTTAAACTTTGTTGTTTTCTTAGTTACGGCTCCGTATTTTATCGCGGCGAAGGTTTATTTAAAAACCAACAAAGAGCGCGCTAAAAAGTTCAGCGTAGACCTGCTTTATGGTGGGAGGATTGTCTTAAATGTCAAAGATTGGAGTTTATTTGGTGCTACCTCCGCCAAGGCTGAACTATTATAGCATCCGACGAGGATTGGAATCCTTGGAAGGGTCACCGCACCCGTTAGCCCCAATGCAAGTGGACCGTAACACCAAGTATCGACAATATGTTTTTGAGTTTATTTCGAACATGCATGCATACTACATGATTCAACATGTTAGACAAGAGAAGCAGAGCTTATTTAATCCGACCCCTTTTCCTTTACATAGCAGTTGCTAACACGTTTGTTCACTTCCTAATCTCAATATACTCACAATATACTCCATAAAATACAATCACTTAGTACTAACTAAGTACTTCAATCATTCAAGAACTAACCAAGTACAAACCCTGTTTCCATATGAGTTGGGAAATTGTGTTAGATGTAAATATAAACGTAATACAATGATTTGCAAATCCTTTTCAACCCATATTCAATTGAATGCACTACAAGGACAAGAAATTTGATGTTCAAACTCATAAACTTTATTTTTTTTTGTAAATGATAATTAATTTCGAATTTCATGGCTGCAACACGTGCCAAAGTAGTTGGGAAAGGGCATGTTCACCACTGTGTTACATGGCCTTTCCTTTTAACAACACTCAGTAAACGTTTGGGAACTGAGGAGACACATTTTTTAAGCTTCTCAGGTGGAATTCTTTCCCATTCTTGCTTGATGTACAGCTTAAGTTGTTCAACAGTCCGGGGGTCTCCGTTGTGGTATTTTAGGCTTCATAATGCGCCACACATTTTCAATGGGAGACAGGTCTGGACTACAGGCAGGCCAGTCTAGTACCCGCACTCTTTTACTATGAAGCCACGTTGATGTAACACGTGGCTTGGCATTGTCTTGCTGAAATAAGCAGGGGCGTCCATGATAACGTTGCTTGGATGGCAACATATGTTGCTCCAAAACCTGTATGTACCTTTCAGCATTAATGGCGCCTTCACAGATGTGTAAGTTACCCATGTCTTGGGCACTAATACACCCCCATACCATCACAGATGCTGGCTTTTCAACTTTGCGCCTATAACAATCCAGATGGTTCTTTTCCTCTTTGGTCCGGAGGACACGACGTCCACAGTTTCCAAAAACAATTTGAAATGTGGACTCGTCAGACCAAAGAACACTTTTCCACTTTGTATCAGTCCATCTTAGATGAGCTCAGGCCCAGCGAAGCCGACAGCGTTTCTGGGTGTTGTTGATAAACGGTTTTCACCTTGCATAGGAGAGTTTTAACTTGCACTTACAGATGTAGCGACCAACTGTAGTTACTGACAGTGGGTTTCTGAAGTGTTCCTGAGCCCATGTGGTGATATCCTTTACACGCTGATGTCGCTTGTTGATGCAGTACAGCCTGAGGGATCGAAGGTCACGGGCTTAGCTGTTTACGTGCAGTGATTTCTCCAGATTCTCTGAACCCTTTGATGTTATTACGGACCGTAGATGGTGAAATCCCTAAATCCCTTGCAATAGCTGGTTGAGAAAGGTTTTTCTTAAACTGTTCAACAATTTGCTCACGAGTTTGTTGACAAAGTGGTGACCCTCGCCCCATCCTTGTTTGTGAATGACTGAGCATTTCATGGAATCTACTTTTATACCCAATCATGGCACCCACCTGTTCCCAATTTGCCTGTTCACCTGTGGGATGTTCCAAATAAGTGTTTGGTGAGCATTCCTCAACTTTATCAGTATTTATTGCCACCTTTCCCAACTTCTTTGTCACGTGTTGCTGGCATCAAATTCTAAAGTTAATGATTCCGCCCGATTGTAGCTGAGATAGGCTCCAGCGCCCCCCGCGACCCCAAAGGGAATAAGCGGTAGAAAATGGATGGATGGATGGATGATTTTTTGCACAAAAAAAAAAGTTTATCAGTTTGGGTTAGGGTAATATATTGTCTCTGTAGCATATTTAACTGAATATGGGTTGAAAATGATTTGCAAATCATTGTATTCCGTTTATATTTACATCTAACACAATTTCCCAACTCATATGGAAACTGGGTTTGTACTTCAATCATTCAAGTTTTTCTGCCTGGTGGGGAGAAACGTGTTGCTTGGAGGTTCTGGGTACTTTGGGGAGACTCCGGACCTGGCTCCTCCTCCGTCTGACCAGGTTCTGCAGCAGGGACTGTTGCATCGGCTGCTGTTTCTGAGCGTCGCTTCACTTGTTCCCTTCCAAGGCAGGCCATCTTAGTCTGGTGGATCTTCAGACCTCTTGCGGACTTTGCCGCATATGCAGACTGCGCTTGTAATCCCTTGTCCATTTGCTTGGGTCATAACCATTAAGTGTGAAGCGACTGGGATGAGAATCAGCACCTCCAAGTCCGAGTCCATGGTTCTCGCCCGGAAAAGGGTGGAGTGCCATCTCCGGGTTGGGGAGGAGACCCTGCCCCAAGTGGAGGAGTTTAAGTACCTCGGAGTCTTGTTCACGAGTGAGGAAAGAGTGGATCGTGAGATTGACAGGCGGATCGGTGCGGCGTCTTCAGTAATGCGGACGCTGTATCGATCCGTTGTGGTGAAGAAGGAGCTGAGCCGGAAGGCAAAGCTCTCAATTTACCGGTCGATCTACGTTCCCATCCTCACCTATGGTCATGAGCTTTGGGTTATGACCGAAAGGACAAGATCACGGGTACAAGCGGCCGAAATGAGTTTCCTCCGCCGGATGGAGGGGCTCTCCCTTAGAGATAGGGTGAGAAGCTCTGTCATCCGGGGGGAGCTCAAAGTAAAGCCGCTGCTCCTCCACATCGAGAGGAGCCAGATGAGGTGGTTCGGGCATCTGGTCAGGATGCCACCCGAACGCCTCCCTAGGGAGGTGTTTAGGGCACGTCCAACCGGTAGGAGGCCACGGGGAAGACCCAGGACACGTTGGAAAGACTATGTCTCCCAGCTGGCCTGGGAACGCCTCGGGTATTGTCCTGTAGGGTTCTTCGTAGCAAGATTTGGGTGCCCCCTCGCGCGGAGCTGTAGGTCAGGGAGCTGGCATTCCCTACCCCGGTTGCCGTCTCTACGGGCTGTCCACTGTCTCTCCATTTGTCACCACTCTTTTCGTGGACGTCATCCAGCCTTTCCTGGAGGTCACTGGCTCAGCCAGATGTGATAGAACTTGAATACACCTCACGGTGATGCTTGGACACGTCATCAGTGATAAACCCGGGGGTCATAGGGTGTTTCGGGTCTTTAATCATCAGACACCGTCGCCCGGGCGACCCAGCCGGGGGTGATCAGACCCCGGTCTGTGTCCAAGTAGCGCACCACAGATCCCCCCTACGGATCCACAGCCACCGGGAGGCTTTTTCTGCGGTCTCTAGGATGTTCTTGGTGACTTTTCTCGACTGCAGTCTTCTAATGCCAAGGATTCTGAACACACGCTGAAGTGAGTGACCAGCAAAACCCCTGCACCCAATTTCGACTGGTTCACGGCGGGCTTTCCAGCCGTTACTCCAACACTCTGCAGTGAGCTCAGCGTATTTGGCTTTCTTTCGCTCATTTGCTTAGTCAATTTGCTCCTCCCAGGGGACAGTCAGCTCCAGTAGCACCACTTGCTTGGTTGACTCCGATGTTTACACCTTGTCTGGGCGGAGTGACGTGGTAGCGATATTGGCCGGGGACTTGAGTTGCCTTCCCAGGTCAACATGGAGCTGCCAGTCACGAGCGGTGGCCAGGAGCCCTCCTGAGAAGTTGGGCTGGCGGCTTGCCTTCTGTCCTGCTCTGATGAAGGTGATTGACTGCTAAATAAAAAATAAAGATTTTGTGATCATAAAGAATATTGATGTAATCATAGTAGAATCATCCAGATATGCTCTTGTACTTGGTATCATTGCAGTGGATGTCGGATGTAGATCCACCAATGGCATTTGTTTACATTGTGACATTGTAAGAAACTTACTTTATTTGTCACCATGGAGGCGAGGATTAGTGATTTCTAAGTAGCTAAAACACTGCCGACTGCGGAGGGACGTTAGCCGCTAGCTAGCTAGCCATGTCTTAAAGCACCTCAGTGCGTTTCAGTGTTATAACTTCACCTTTATCGTTAGTTTTCAAGGCAAAATGCGTCCGTTCTCCCTTTTCTGTCTACACACCGTGTCTGCCTGTAAGTACTCCGTGATTGTGCGCTGCCGAACATGCTCCTCTGCTCGTAAAACCAGCAATGTCACGGCGTGACAAAAAAAAAATATATATATTTTTTAGAGGCGTTATAGTACCGTTTATGATTCATTAGTATCACGGTACTTTACTAGTACCGGTATACCGAACAAAAACCTAGTGTGTACCATGTTTAACCTTGTCCTCCAGTGATAATATCTGTAAGAAATGCAGTGTCTTTGCCACAGTGGAGGGTTATTGACTTAATGGACCTCTTAAGGCCCAAGCTGTTTGTTTACATGCTTTTTTTTTTTATTTCTCTTTGCTATTTGGTCTTATTGGACCCTAATTAGAATAAAAACTAAAAATCATCTTTTGATATGATGTACTTAGTCCATAAGTACACAAACGTGTACCGTATATTAAGTCACAGTTTTTTTCATAGTTTGGCCGGGGTGCGACTTATACTCAGGAGCAACTTATGTGTGAAATGATTAACACATTACCGTAAAATATCAAATAATATTATTTAGCTCATTCACGTAAGAGACTAGACGTATAAGATTTCATGGGATTTAGCGATTAGGAGTGACAGATTGTTTGGTAAACGTATAGCATGTTCTATATGTTATAGTTATTTGAATGACTATTACCATAATATGTTACGTTAACATACCAGGCACGTTCTCAGTTGGTTATTTATGCCTCATATAACGTACACTTATTCAGTCTGTTGTTCACTATTCTTTATTTATTTTATATTGCCTTTCAAATGTCTATTCTTGGTGTTGGATTTTATCAAATAAATTTCCCCCAAAAATGCGACTTATACTCCAGTGCGACTTATATATGTTTTTTTCCTTCTTTATTATGCATTTTCGGCCGCTGCCACTTATACTCCGGAGCGACTTATAGTCCGAAAAATACGGTACTTCATGTTTAGTGACATGCTAATTCTTATTTTTACACTTTTTTTTTTCCAAATTCCATTGTATGTCATACTCTTCTGACACCACCAGATGGCAGTATAAGTGTCCACATAAGCGGCCATAAGACCCCAATTCAGTAGTGTAGACAATTTTGGAAATAAGAGCTAAAAGGTGCTGTCCACGCATGTGGCCACTAAGGCCTTTAGAGTAGGGGTGTCCGATAATGGCTTTTTGCCGATATCCGATATTCCGATATTGTCCAACTCTTTAATTACCGATACCGATATCAACCGATACATACAGTCGTGGAATTAACACATTATTATGCCTAATTTGGACAACCAGGTATAGTGAAGATAAGGTACTTTAAAAATATAAATAAATAAAATAAGATAAATAAATTAAAAACATTTTCTTGAATAAAAAAGAAAGTAAAACAATATAAAAACAGTTACATAGAAACTAGTAATTAATGAAAATTAGTAAAATTAACTTTTAAAGGTTAGTACTATTAGTGGACCAGCAGCACGCACAATCATGTGTGCTTACGGACTGTATCCCTTGCAGACTGTATTGATATATATTGATATATAATGTAGGAACCAGAATATTAATAACAGAAAGAAACAACCCTTTTGTGTGAATGAGTGTAAATGGGGGAGGGAGGTTTTTTGTGTTGGTGCACTAATTGTAAGTGTATCTTGTGTTTTTTATGTTGATTTAATAAAAAAAGAAAAAGAAAAAAAAAACTAAGAAAACAATCTGAAGTAGTCTTTATTTTTAAGTTCTCGCGCCGTGATTTTACCAGTCCGGCCCTCTTGGGAGTAGATTTTTCTGCATGTGCTGCTTGTGTTTTTTATGTTGATTTAATAAAAAAATTAATAAAAAAAAAAAACGATACCGATAATAAAAAAAACGATACCGATAAATTCCGATATTACATTTTAACGCATTTATCGGCCGATTATATCGGCAGGCCGATATTATCGGACATCTCTACTTTAGAGGTTTTAATGGAGCGGCCCGCATCTGTGGCAGCTATTTCTTCCGGTCAGCGGACTGAGCATTGAAAAAAGGAATGGACCTTTAAGAAGGTGGACTGATCCCGGGGGAATCGGGACGTAAAATCCAGTTCCTTGATCGCACACCCCTCCTGACTCCCTAATATTCCACCAGTATGGTATTTTCCATCCCCTCTCCTGTGTTCTGCTCCAGTTTAGCACATTTGACGTCAAATTAATTAAAAATTGACTGCATAAATATTCATGAATGTATGTTGTCAACATCAACCCCATCATAAATTCACTTTGGAGATTTTCCCTTCCCCCCACCTCCCCCATCCCCGCTCGGCTCACCAAAGCAGCGTGTGTTAGATTCCAAAGTGAAGAATTACAGCTTCATCTTCCCCGCAGCACAGCCATGCCCCAGTGAGCTTATAAATGAAATATGCCACCATGCCAAGCCACTGGGCTCCGCCGCGACCTTTCTCAGACTCCCTCAGCTCCCCCCGCTTCCTGACGCTCGCCACCGCCAGCCACACAATTCTTACACACATTTAGGCATTCCAAGACGTTCGCAGTGTGGCAGGCAGCCTGATAAACAGAGCGCGCTTAATAGGCCGCGCTCTCCTGGCTCAGCTGAGCTAATCGCTCTTCATATTCACGCCCGGACTTTGGCGTCAGCGGGAGTTTTTTAATTTAACGAAAGTCCAAGGTCGGCCTGCCCTTCGATCTCCCCTCGTCTTTCTTAAGGCAGCCCATTCATCAGCCCATCCCTACACACGGTAACATCGCAGTTCTTCGGAAGGCGGCCTGGAGGCTAACGTGCCGCTAGTTGGGACATGCCAGTGTCAGGGCGGCCTTCCGGGTGTTGTCGGACCTGGCTTCTGTTCAAACAATGCTGAGTCGACAATGCCGCAGCCTCTAGCCCATGGGTGCCAAACTCTGGCCCGCGGGCCAAATTTGGCCGCATTCACCGCTAATACTCATACTTGCCAAGAATCCCGAATTTCAGTGCCCCTCCCAAAAATCTCCCAGGACAACCATTCTCCCGATTTCCACCCAGACAACAATATTGGGGGCGTGGCTTAGAGGCACTGCCTTTAGCGTCCTCTACAACCTGTCGTCACGTCCGCTTTTCCTCCATACAAACAGCATCACATAATATATGCAGCTTTTACACACACACACACACAAGTGAATGCAAGGCATACTTGGTCAACAGCCATACAGGTCACACTGAGGGTGGCCGTATAAACAACTTTAACACTGCTACAAATATGCGCCACACTGTGAACCCACACCAAACAAGAATGACAAACACATTTCGGGAGAACATCCGCACCGTAACACAACATAAACACAACAGAACAAATACCCAGGACCCCTTGCAGCACTAAGTCTTCCGAGACGCTGCAATATACACCCCCCGCTACCACCAAATGTTGATATTTACCCCAAAAGGCTGCAAATAGAAAAGAGGCATTCAATTTTTTATTTAAATTTTATTTAATAAACCATTGATGTTTTTTTGGTTGTTTTTTGAAAGTAGATTTTGCACTATTGAGTTATATAAGCGTTGCTTGTTCCATATTCAGTGTTAAAGCAAATCAGTGTAGCAAACTGAGCAATAACTAACGTTTTATTCATGCACTCTCTCTTGCTACTTCAAGGCTTGAATGTTTGATTCATTCATTATTATTTTATTTTCAAATTTATTATTAGCCTGTGGAAAAAAGTTTATTTTGATATTTACCTCAGAAGGCTGCAAATAGAAAAGAGGCATTCAATTTTTATTTAAATTGTATTTGATATGCCATTGATATTTTTTAATTATTATTATTATTTGAAACTCGATTTTGCATGTCACTATAAAGTTATATAAGCCTTGCTTGTTCAATATTCAATGCAAAACTTATTTGGGTCCTATTAAAAGGTTCATTTGTTCAACCTTGGCCCGCGGCTTTGTTCATTTTAAAATTTTGGCCCACTCTGTATTTGAGTTTGACACCCCTGCTCTAGCCTGTGCGCCACCAAGCCATAGCGGAAGTTTGTCAGTCACAGTGGGAAGTTTGTTTAAACGTCCTCTGTCGTGGTGTCACGGCGCATGCGCAATCCCTCATGCTGTGAAGTGCCGCCGGCAGCTCAGCCGGGACACGCCCCTGCTCGCTCTTCCCGCATCCCGGCCACGCGTCTGCATGGCTGCAGGCAATCAACAATCAGCGCGCCTTAATCTGATGAGGGCAGACGGCATAAAGACCAGCGAACCCGAAGATCCAGTGCCGGAACATAGTTCACTCCATGTAGTAAGCATCCCTTCTCCGGTTTCCCTCCTCGTACCTGGTCTCTCTGTGCTTTCCCTCTACCCGTGTCTTATGTTAAGATCATCAGGACTCCTCTTCCTCCTATCCAGGAGATCGCAAAAAAGCCGCTGCCTGACCAGGGCTCAGAAAATCTGCAGAGACTCCTCCCACCCCCACCAAGGACTGTTTTCACTACTGGACTCTAGAAAGAGGTTCCGCAGCCTCCGAAGCAGAACCTCCAGGTTCTGTAACAGCTTCTTCCCTCAGGCCGTAAGACTCTTGAACGCATCATAATAATCCCCCCAAAAACGGATTAACTCGCTGGAATATAAAGACAATATAACATACATCCATAAACGTGGATGCATATGAAAAAGAGCAATATATTTATCTGTACAGTAATCTATTTATTTATTTATATCTGCACCTTATTGCTCTTTTATCCTGCACTACCATGAGCTAATGCAACGAAATTTCGTTCTTATCTGTACTGTACAGTTCAAATTTGAATGACAATAAAAAGGAAGTCTAAGTCTTATGTCCTTTGAGTTCCGTGATCGAGCTGTGCGCCTCGACTTCCCTCCGGACTTTGGACCGCTCCCCTCGATCCTCGACCCCCGCTCGGACACGGACCTCGACGCCTCTCCCCAGCCCCCGACCTCTCGCTTGCCCACGGACTTCGTTCTTGCCTTGCCCCTCTGGACTTGTGGACTATTCATCCAACACGCTCGAACAACACCCTCTGGTAACATTCACATTGCTAATACTTCACATCGTATTGCACCATACACTTGTAGTAGCATACACACACCAGTACATCATCAGGTTCAATAAAACTATTGAACTGATTCCTGCCGTCGTGTCCTCTCCTTCCCCCGCCGTACGTAACAAGTGGACATTTGTTCTGGAATTCAGAACTCCGACAAAAGAAATAGACCAAAAACAAATGTCCATGCTATTATATAAAAAGTACTACGTTTAAAGTTTTCATGTTTCGTTTATTTCTCATTTTATTAAGAAAATATTTTTTTTTAAAAGCAGAAATTCCAAGAATTTTTTTGCTACTTTTATTTTATGATGGGTTTTTTTTGACAATTAAAAAAAAAAAATTAATTGGGATCAAAAACAGCATCCCTGAAGAATCTGCTAATATTGGTCATAATTTAGCCCTTTAGGGTACATATTAGAACAATGTGGTTTTTTTTTTATCTTGGCCTTTGAGCAGAGGTGTCCAAAGTGCTGCCTGCAGCTAATTCCTTAACGGTGTCAGGCCTGGATCAGAAATAGGACTCAGATGCAGAGTGGAGACCAATCAGGCAGGCTTTTATTTTGAAATGATCACTTTACAACTCTTGAGTCAGGGCAATAAAACAACGGCTATGAATTCTGGCAACTGAGCGATAAGATTCACAAAAGATGGGGAAACTAAAAATCACTCAAAAAGGAGGAATCAAATATATTAGAGATGTCCGATAATGGCTTTTTTGCCGATATCCGATATTCCAATATTGTCCAACTCTTAATTACCGATTCCGATATCAACCGATACCGATATATACAGTCGTGGAATAAACACATTATTGTTGTGATGCCCCGCTGGATGCATGAAACAATGTAACAAGGTTTTCCAAAATAAATCAACTCAAGTTATGGAAAAAAGTGCCAACATGGCACTGCCATATTTATTATTGAAGTCACAAAGTGCATTATTTTTTTTAACATGCCTCAAAACAGCAGCTTGGAATTTGGGACATGCTCTCCTGAGATTGAGGTGGGCGGAGTTGGGGGAGGGGCTAGGGGTTAGCGGGGGGTGTATATTGTAGCATCCCGGAAGAGTTAGTGCTGCAAGGGGTTCTGGGTACCGTATTTTTCAGACTATAAGTCGCAGTTTTTTTCATAGTTTGGCCGGGGGTGCGACTTATACTCAGGAGCGACTTATGTGTGAAATTATTAACACATTACCGTAAAATATCAAATAATATTATTTAGCTCATTCACGTAAGAGACTAGACGTATAAGATTTCATGGGATTTAGCGATTAGGAGTGACAGATTGTTTGGTAAACGTATAGCATGTTCTATATGTTATAGTTATTTGAATGACTCTTACCATAATATGTTACGTTAACATACCAGGCACGTTCTCAGTTGGTTATTTATGCCTCATATAACGTACACTTATTCAGCCTGTTGTTCACTATTCTTTATTTATTTTAAATTGCCTCCTCTCTGAGCTGCCACCTTAACGTGGTAGAGGAGTTTGCGTGTCCCAATGATCCTAGGAGCTATGTTGTCCGGGGGCTTTATGTCCCCTGGTAGGGTCTCCCAAGACAAACTGGTCCTAGGTGAGGGATCAGACAAAGAGCAGCTCGAAGACCTTTATGAAGAAAACAAACAAGGAACCCAGATTTTCCTTGCCCGGACGCGGGTCACCGGGGCCCCCCCTCTGGAGCCAGGCCCGGAGGTGGGGCACGATGGCGAGCGCCTGGTGGCCGGGCCTGTCCCCATGGGGCCCGGCCGGGCACAGCCCGAAGAGGCAACGTAGGTCCCCCCTCCAATGGGCTCACCACCTATAGCAGGGGTCATAGAGGTCGGGTGCGATGTGAGCTGGGCGGAAGCCGAGGGCAGGGCACTTGGCGGTCCGATCCTCGGCTACAGAAGCTCTTGGGATGTGGAACGTCACCTCGCTGGGGGGGAAGGAGCCTGAGCTAGTGCGCGAGGTGGAGAAGTTCCGGCTAGATATAGTCGGACTCACTTCGACGCACAGCAAGGGCTCTGGAACCAGTTCTCTCGAGAGGGGCTGGACTCTCTTCCACTCTGCCGTTGCCGGCAGTGAGAGGCGACGGGCTGGGGTGGCAATTCTTGTTTCCCCCCGGCTCAGAGCCTGTACGTTGGAGTTCAACCCGGTGGACGAGAGGGTAGCTTCCCTCCGCCTTCGGGTGGGGGAACGGGTCCTGACTGTGGTTTGCGCTTACGTGCCAAACCGCAGCTCAGAGTATCCACCCTTTTTGGATTCACTCGAGGGAGTACTTGAGAGTGCTCCCCGGGGTGATTCCCTCGTTCTACTGGGGGACTTCAATGCTCATGTTGGCAGCGACAGTGAAACCTGGAGAGGCGCGATTGGGAAGAATGGCTGCCCGGATCTGAACCCGAGCGGTCTTTTGTTATTGGACTTTTGTGCCCATCATAGATTGTCCATAACGAACACCATGTTCAAACATAAGGGTGTCCATATGTGCACTTGGCACCAGGACACCCTAGGCCGCAGTTCCATGATCGACTTTGTAGTTGTGTCATCGGATTTGCGGCCTCATGTTTTGGACACTCGGGTGAAGAGAGGGGCGGAGCTTTCTACCGATCACCACCTGGTGGTGAGTTGGCTGCGATGGTGGGGGAGGATGCCGGACAGACCTGGCAGGCCCAAACGCATTGTGAGGGTTTGCTGGGAACGTCTGGCAGAGTCTCCTGTCAGAGAGAGTTTCAATTCCCACCTCCGGAAGAACTTTGAACATGTCACAAGGGAGGTGCTGGACATTGAGTCCGAATGGACCATGTTCCGCGCCTCTATTGTCGAGGCGGCTGATGGGAGCTGTGGCCGCAAGGTAGTTGGTGCTTGTCGTGGCGGTAATCCTAGAACCCGTTGGTGGACACCGGCGGTGAGGGATGCCGTCAAGCTGAAGAAGGAGTCCTATTGGGTTCTTTTGGCTCATAGGACTCCTGAGGCAGCGGACAAGTACCGACAGGCCAAGCGGTGTGCGGCTTCAGCGGTCGCAGAGGCAAAAACTCGGACATGGGAGGAGTTCGGTGAGTCCATGGAAAACGACTTCCGGACGGCTTCGAAGCAATTCTGGACCACCATCCGCCGCCTCAGGAAGGGGAAGCAGTGCACTATCAACACCGTGTATGGTGAGGATGGTGTTCTGCTGACCTCGACTGCGGATGTTGTGGATCGGTGGAGGGAATACTTCAAAGACCTCCTCAATCCCACCAACACGTCTTCCTATGAGGAAGCAGTGCCTGGGGGGTCTGTGGTGGGCTCTCTTATTTCTGGGGCAGAGGTTGCTGAGGTAGTTAAAAAGCTCATCGGTGGCAAGGCCCCGGGGGTAGATGAGATCCGCCTGGAGTTCCTTAAGGCTCTGGATGCTGTGGGGCTGTCTTGGTTGACAAGACTCTGCAGCATCGCGTGGACATTGGGGGCGGTACCACTGGATTGGCAGACCGGGGTGGTGGTTCCTCTCTTTAAGAAGGGGAACCGGAGGGTGTGTTCTAACTATCGTGGGATCACACTCCTCAGCCTTCCCGGTAAGGTCTATTCAGGTGTACTGGAGAGGAGGCTACGCCGGATAGTCGAACCTCGGATTCAGGAGGAACAGTGTGGTTTTCGTCCTGGTCGTGGAACTGTGGACCAGCTCTATACTCTCGGCAGGGTCCTTGAGGGTGCATGGGAGTTTGCCCAACCAGTCTACATGTGTTTTGTGGACTTGGAGAAGGCATTCGACCGTGTCCCTCGGGAAGTCCTGTGGGGAGTGCTCAGAGAGTACGGGGTATCGGACTGTCTGATTGTGGCAGTCCTCTCCCTGTATGATCAGTGCCAGAGCTTGGTCCGCATTGCCGGTAGTAAGTCGGACACGTTTCCAGTGAGGGTTGGACTCCGCCAAGGCTGCCCTTTGTCACCGATTCTGTTCATAACTTTTATGGATAGAATTTCTAGGCGCAGTCAAGGCGTTGAGGGGATCTGGTTTGGTGGCTGCAGGATTAGGTCTCTGCTTTTTGCAGATGATGTGGTCCTGATGGCTTCATCTGGCCAGGATCTTCAGCTCTCACTGGATCGGTTCGCAGCTGAGTGTGAAGCGACTGGGATAAGAATCAGCACCTCCAAGTCCGAGTCCATGGTTCTCGCCCGGAAAAGGGTGGAGTGCCATCTCCGGGTTGGGGAGGAGATCTTTCCCCAAGTGGAGGAGTTCAAGTACCTCGGAGTCTTGTTCACGAGTGAGGGAAGAGTGGATCGTGAGATCGACAGGCGGATCGGTGCGGCGTCTTCAGTATTGTGGACGCTGTATCGATCCGTTGTGGTGAAGAAGGAGCTGAGCCGGAAGGCAAAGCTCTCAATTTACCGGTCGATCTACGTTCCCATCCTCACCTATGGTCATGAGCTTTGAGTTATGACCGAAAGGACAAGATCACGGGTACAAGCGGCCGAAATGAGTTTCCTCCGCCGGGTGGCGGGGCTCTCCCTTAGAGATAGGGTGAGAAGCTCTGCCATCCGGGAGGAGCTCAAAGTAAAGCCGCTGCTCCTCCACATCGAGAGGAGCCAGATGAGGTGGTTCGGGCATCTGGTCAGGATGCCACCCGAACGCCTCCCTAGGGAGGTGTTTAGGGCACGTCCGACCGGTAGGAGGCCGCGGGGAAGACCCAGGACACGTTGGGAAGACTATGTCTCCCGGCTGGCCTGGGAACGCCTCGGGGTCCCACAGGAAGAGCTGGACGAAGTGGCTGGGGAGAGGGAAGTCTGGGCTTCCCTGCTTAGGCTGCTTTCCCCGCGACCCGACCTCGGATAAGCGTAAGAAGATGGATGGATGGAAATTGCCTTTCAAATGTCTATTCTAGGTGTTGGGTTTTATCAAATACATTTCCCCCAAAAATGCGACTTATACTCTAGTGCGACTTATATTTGTTTTGTTCCTTCTTTATTATGCATTTTCGGCCGGTGCGACTTATACTCCGGAGCGACTTATAGTCCGACAAATACGGTATTTGTTCTGTTGTGTTTATGTTGTGTTACGGTGCGGATGTTCTCCCAAAATGTGTTTGTCATTCTTGTTTGGTGTGGGTTCACAATGTGGCGCATATTTGTAACAGTGTTAAAGTTGTTTATACGGCCACCCTCAGTGTGACCTGTATGTCTATTGACCAAGTATGCCTTGCATTCACTTGTGTGTGTGAAAAGCCGTAGATATTATGTGATTGGGCCGGCACGCAAAGGCATGGCCTTTAAGGCACTTCCCCAATATTGTTGTCTGGGTGGAAATTGGGAGAAATTTGGGAGAATGGTTGCCCCAGGAGATTATCAGGAGGGGCACTGATATTTGGGAGTATCTCGGGAAAATCGGGAGAGTTGGCAAGTATGACTGGAAGACGCAACTGCTCTGTACTGCTCCCTACGTCCGTGTACCACTCCGTACAGCGCCGTTTTAAAAAGTAATACATTTTACTTTTTGAAACCGATACCGATAATTTCCCATATTTACATTTTAAAGCATTTATCGGCCGATAATATCGGCAGTCCGATATTATCGGACATCTCTAAAATATATCAATCTCTAGCTACACTAGCGAGGAATATAACTTGTCTAGCAAAATGATTAACAAAAAGTCACTCGAAAATGAGGAAAAGAAGAGACTGTCAAAAAATAAACTGAACTCCCCACTTCAACTTGAAAACTTTGCAAACAAAGAATCACTCTGCTTAAGTGGAGAAAAGGAAAACTAAAAATATCAACTTGAAAACTCAGGATCTGGATGAATCAAAACCAAAACGAGACAAGGCTTGGGCTTGAAGCTAGAGATGCACGAGACAACGAGACCTACTGGCACAGAACAAAGGGAGGCGTGGGCTTATAAGACACATGGGGGCAATGGGGAACAGGTGGAAACAATCAGGGATAAGGGATGAAGGGGAAGGGCAGGTGACCTGAAACGAGAGGAGAATTACTTTTCAAAATAAAACATGAAATTCACAGGACGAAAAACCAAGACAAGACATCCCGTGTGACAAATGGGTCGCGCCACATTCTACAAATATTATCAAAAATAAACATAATAAAAGAGCAGACAAGTGAAACGTAATGAGAGAAAGTTGCAATGTTTATAATGGTTTAGAAACTATAATTAAAAACACACAGTGGAACTTCGATTTACAAACCCCTCTATTCGCAAACTTTTCGGTTGATCAACTTTTAGATTGCGCCGAATATTCCTCTGTGTGCTAACTCATTCGTTTTGTGTGCCATTTTGGAGAGGCGGAGCCCCCTATGTCACATCCTGTTTACACCGTTCCTTACTCGGTCGCCGCTTCTCAGTGCTTCAGCGTGTGTTTCTTTTCTCGCCATTTAGCAAGTTTTGTCTATTTTGCTTTTGTCAATATAGGCTTCAAAAAAAGTCAAGGAAGCAGCCTGGAAAGATGGAGGGAATCGCTGTGGACTTAGAGAGGAGCGGGAACCCACACACACGTCCCCTCCTCTCTATACCTGCCCGCCCTTCTCAGCAAGGTAGGAATTGTTTACTTTTCTAGTTTTTGTTTTTGTAATATTGTAGCAATATGGGTAACGTTTTTGAGCGCGCCAAAGGAACTGTTTGTTTGTGTGCGCACGCATTGACAATGTATATATACCAGACCTGGGCATTCTTTGTGCGTCCCTGTCCGGCTCGCATGAGGCCAATCATAAATTACAAAATAAATTTAAAAAAGTATCTATGTCGAGTGTGCAATACAACGGTGCTGCTTTTGTTTTGAAAAGCGTTATTTGTATTACTTCCGTGTGGACGTATGCGCGTGAGTGAATGTGAACAGCGGCAATCACAAATTACAAAATAAAGTTTAAAAAACATCTATGTCGTGCGTGCAATACAACTGTGCTGCTTTTATTTTGAAAAGTGTTATTTATGGGCGTATGTCCGGGTGTAGCCTGTGAGTGAAGGTGCACAGCGACAAGTGATGAGATGCTAAAAAGAGAAAAGTTGATGACGAATGGCGTGTTTCCAACAAGACATGGACTGCCAAGTATTTCTTTACAGAAATTAAAGGTTAAAGCTGTGTGCTTAATTTGTGGTACACAGGTTGCTGTGTTTAAAGAATATAATTTGAATCGCCACTACACGACGAAGCACGAGGCTGATGCGTTGATGGTAAAACTGCGCACCCGACAAGGACTTTTTGACAAATGTCACACCCCCAGAGATGCAGCCGTCAGGACAAGTTTAGTCATTTCTCACAAAATCGCCAGAAAAAGTAAGGCGTTTTCTGACGGAGAGTTTATTAAGGAGTGCTTATTGGACTCTGTTGCGCTGATATGCCCGGATTTGAGAACGTGTCACTCTCCCGACGCACTGTAACGAGGCGGGTTGAGACCATCGCTGGAAACTTGGAGCTTCAGCTGAAGAACAGAACGGCCGACTTTGACTGTTTTTCGCTTGCTTTGGATGAGAGCTGCGATGTACGTAACACCGCCCAGCTGCTCATCTTCTTACGTGGGATAACTGCAGACTTTCAAATCACGACAGAGCTGGCAGCCATGCAGTCAATTAAAGAGACAACCACAGGTAATGACTTGTTCACATAGGTAAATGCGTGTTTGGACATGTTAGGACTGAAATGGGACAAGCTGGCAGGTGTGACAATCCAATCCAATCCACTTTATTTATATAGCACATTTAAACAACAAAATGTTTCCAAAGTGCTGCACAACAATATTAAAAACAATATTCAATTATTATCCTTAGCTCCACCAATGACTGAATAAAAACAAAAAAAACAATTACATATAAAACCAATATAAATAACAATATAACAAATTATTAAAAACGATTTTTAACAACAGATGGTTGTCCAAATCTGACGGGGAAAAATGTTGGATAATGCAGGATAAAGTGACAGAAATGAACCCTGTGCAGAAATGGACATTTTTGCATTGTATTATACATGAGGAAGTGTTGTGTAAGACAGTGTTAAAAATAAAACCATCAAAAGCAATCTGATTTTGTATAAAGTTAAGTTAGGTTGAATTAAATAATTATTAATTATTAATAATTATTATTATTATTATTTATCTTACGGTATATCAAAAATAATATTGAGCAAAATTTAATTGAAATATTGTCGGTGTGGCCCTCCAGCAGTGCTCGGGTAGCTTATGCGGCCCCCGGTAAAAATTAATTGCCCACCCCTGATATACAGGTAAAAGCCAGTAAATTAGAATATTTTGAAAAACTTGATTTATTTCAGTAATTGCATTCAAACAGTGTAACTTGTACATTATATTTATTCATTGCACACATACTGATGCATTCAAATGTTTATTTCATTTAATTTTGATGATTTGAAGTGGCAACAAATGAAAATCCAAAATTCCGTGTGTCACAAAATTAGAATATTACTTAAGGCTAATACAAAAAAGGGATTTTTAGAAATGTTGGCCAACTGAAAAGTATGAAAATGAAAAATATGAGCATGTACAATACTCAATACTTGGTTGGAGCTCCTTTTGCCTCAATTACTGCGTTAATGCGGCGTGGCATGGAGTCGATGAGTTTCTGGCACTGCTCAGGTGTTATGAGAGCCCAGGTTGCTCTGATAGTGGCCTTCAACTCTTCTGCGTTTTTGGGTCTGGCATTCTGCATCTTCCTTTTCACAATACCCCACAGATTTTCTATGGGGCTAAGGTCAGGGGAGTTGGCGGGCCAATTTAGAACAGAAATACCATGGTCCGTAAACCAGGCACGGGTAGATTTTGCGCTGTGTGCAGGCGCCAAGTCCTGTTGGAACTTGAAATCTCCATCTCCATAGAGCAGGTCAGCAGCAGGAAGCATGAAGTGCTCTAAAACTTGCTGGTAGACGGCTGCGTTGACCCTGGATCTCAGGAAACAGAGTGGACCGACACCAGCAGATGACATGGCACCCCAAACCATCACCCAACCATGCAAATTTTGCATTTCCTTTGGAAATCGAGGTCCCAGAGTCTGGAGGAAGACAGGAGAGGCACAGGATCCACGTTGCCTGAAGTCTAGTGTAAAGTTTCCACCATCAGTGATGGTTTGGGGTGCCATGTCATCTGCTGGTGTCGGTCCACTCTGTTTCCTGAGATCCAGGGTCAACACAGCTGTCTACCAGCAAGTTTTAGAGCACTTCATGCTTCCTGCTGCTGACCTGCTCTATGGAGATGGAGATTTCAAGTTCCAACAGGACTTGGCGCCTGCACACAGCGCAAAATCTACCCGTGCCTGGTTTACGGACCATGGTATTTCTGTTCTAAATTGGCCCGCCAACTCCCCTGACCTTAGCCCCATAGAAAATCTGTGGGGTATTGTGAAAAGGAAGATGCAGAATGCCAGACCCAAAAACGCAGAAGAGTTGAAGGCCACTATCAGAGCAACCTGGGCTCTCATAACACCTGAGCAGTGCCAGAAACTCATCGACTCCATGCCACGCCGCATTAACGCAGTAATTGAGGCAAAAGGAGCTCCAACCAAGTATTGAGTATTGTACATGCTCATATTTTTCATTTTCATACTTTTCAGTTGGCCAACATTTCTAAAAATCCCTTTTTTGTATTAGCCTTAAGTAATATTCTAATTTTGTGACACACGGAATTTTGGATTTTCATTTGTTGCCACTTCAAATCATCAAAATGAAATGAAATAAACATTTGAATGCATCAGTCTGTGTGCAATGAATAAATATAATGTACAAGTTACACCTTTTGAATGCAATTACTGAAATAAATCAAGTTTTTCAAAATATTCTAATTTACTGGCTTTTACCTGTATACTGTCTATATATATATATATGTATGTATATATACTATGGTATGGTGTAGGGTTGTACGGTATACCGGTATTAGTATAGTACCGCGATACTAATGAATCATATTCGGTACTATACCGCCTCTAAAAAGTACCGGTGCCTACCCCCCTTCCCCTGTTGTCGTCACGTCGTGACATTGCTGGTTGACGAGCATGTTCGGCAGCGCACAATCACGGAGTACTTACAAGCAGACACGGTGTGTAGACAGAAAAGGGAGAACGGACGCATTTTGGCTTAAAAACTAACGATAAAGGTGAAGTTATAACACTGAAACGCCCTCAGGAAGAGGTGCTTTAAGACATGGCTAGCTAGGTAGCAGCTAAAGTCCATCCGCAGTCGGCAGTGTTTTAGCTACACTAATCCTCGCCTCCATGGCGACAAATAAAGTAAGTTTCTTACAAGTATCATCCCTGCAGAACGAGGAATAGCTAAACATGCTTCACTACACTTCGTAGCTCACTTGTGTCACAATGTAAACAAACACCATTGGTGGATCTACACCTGACATCCACTGTAATGATACCAAGTACAAGAGCGTATCTAGTTGATACTAATATGATTACACTGATATTCTTAAGCATCACAAAATATTGTTTCATTTTTTTAAAATTTATATTATGTTTATAAACTCAGGAAATATTTCCCTGGACACATGAGGACTTTGAATATGACCAATGTATGATCCTGTAACTAATTGGCATCGGATTGATACCCACATTTGGGGCATCATCCAAAACTAATGTAAAGTATAAACAACAGAAGAATAAGTGATTATTACATTTGAACAGAAGTGTAGATAGAACATGTTAAAAGAGAAAGTAAGCAGATATTAACAGTAAATGAACAAGTAGATTAATCATTCATTTTCTACCGCTTGTCCTCAATAATTTTGACAAAAAAATAGAATGGAAAATGACACAATATGTTACTGCATACGTCAGCAGACTAATTAGGAGCCTTTGTTTGCTTACTTATTACTAAAAGAAAAATTGTCTTGTATGTTCACTATTTTATTTAAGGACAAACTTGCAATAAGAAACATATGTTTGATGTACCCTAAGATTTTTTGTTAAAATAAAGCCAATAATGCAATATTTTGTGGTCCCCTTTATTTAGAAAAGTATCAAAAAGTACCGAAAAGTATGGAAATACATTTTGGTACCGGTACAACACTAGTATGGTGTCATCAAAGTGTACAAACCTTCACTAAAATATGGACTTTTGTCGAGGTTAGATCCAATTATTCATGTTTAGATAGTTTCTTATGGAGAACTCTGCTCCACTATATGATCTTTACGACTTGCGAACGATGTTCAAGAAGCGATTAAGTTAGTAAGTCAAGGTTACATTGTACTAAAAGTGTCAAACATTACTTTGATAAAAAAAATATATACATATTTAATTTACCATTGTATTGCAGATTCATGTATTTGTTGATTTGGTAGTTAGTTTGCGCTGTGGTGCAAAAAAACCAACCAAAAACTAAAAATGGTACTCCAACTGGAATGTCTTCTGTTTTTGTTGTTTAAGTTCAGATGGAAGCAAAATATAAAATGTGTCATGTTATATTGCAGCAGCCAGAAAGTTCCCTTCCGGCAAACAAACAAAAATATGATGCTGTTATTTTCTCAGAGCCCCAGACTTAAAGCAGAACTTCACTTTTTTGGGTGAGGGATTTATTGCCCATTATTTACAACCATTCACAAAGACAAAAACAATTTTTTATTTATTTTCTGTGCGTTCTAAATAGTGAAAAATATATGGCTAATAATGCAGGGAGTCACTTTTTCGGCCTATAAAACGCTCTAAAAGCACTTCTCAAAACTAGGGATGTGTTGATCGGTCGGCCACCGGACGATTTTCCCGAAAAAGTACATGATCGTCATTGACGATTAATGCCTTTTAATGCCAGTCACAAACGCAGACCCCCTCTAGCTGACACTAATTATTCTTAGTCAACCAGCTTACAGGCTAGCATCTAATTATGTGTCTCCATACACAGTGTGGTGCCGCTCCCATAAGTTCTTAAAACACACCTATTCAGATCTGCTTTTAACCAGTGATTAGTGTTCTGTGTCCTGTAATGTCCCGTCTTGTAATTGTCCTGTATTATTATGTATTTTACAATGTACGGCTTTTATATTTCCTGTATTTTATATTATTACTTTGAACTGTTTTATATTTTAAAAAATGTTATCCTGTAAAGCGTCTTTGAGTACTCTGAAAAGCGCTATAACAAATAAAATGTATTATTATTATTATTATTCTAATAATCACCTCCATTGTGGCATATAATCTTCATTTCTTACGCTCTTATGTATCATTATCACTGGAGGACGAGGATAGACATGTTACACACCGAGAGCGAGCCAGGAGCAGACATGCTGATAGCTGAGCTAACTGCTAACCTTGCTTGAAACAACACCGTGAATAAGTGCTTGGTACAGTTTAAGAGGTGATGATAAAAGCATGAAAGTCAGCAGATATTAATATGAAATTAAAAAGTTGATTAATTAGAGTTAAAGAGAGGATAATGTAACAACTGTTGGTGTGTCAGCACCAGAAGTACTCAACACTAATGTACCAAGGCTAGTGTCAGTATATGATCAATACTACTATTTGTATTTTCTTAAAAGTTTTTGTTAATGTTTACAAATTCAAGGAATAATTCCCTGGACGCAGGAGGATTTGAAGTGCAAAAACCAAATCATTTAAAAGAGTAGTAGACAGTAGTTTTTGCTTTTGTGTAAACATTGTGCACTTTTAACTTTGTTTTGATCAAGTAAAGTTAAAGTTAAAGTACCACTGATAGTCACACACACACTAGGTGTGGTGAAATGTGTCCTCTGCATTTGACCCATCACCCTTGTTCACCCCCTTGGAGGTGAGGGGAGCAGTGAGCAGCACCGGTGGCCACGCCCGGGAATCATTTTTGGTGATTTACCCCCAATTCCAACCCTTGATGCTGAGTGCCAAGCTGGGAGGTAATGGGTCCCATTTGTATAGTCTTTGGTATGACTCTGCCGGGGTTTGAACTCACGACCTACTGATCTCAGGGCGGACACTCTAACCACAAGGCCACTGAGTAGGTAAGTAATACAAAAGAGTAAGGAACTAGAGTAAATATTGTGTTGATATTCTTCAACTGTCTATAGCAGTGGTCCCCAACCACCGGTCCGCGGCCCGGTACCGGTCCGTGGATCGATTGATACCGGGCCGCACAATTAAATGTAAAAACAAAAATAATAATAAAAAAATGTTTTATTTTTTTATTTTTATTAAATCAACTAAAAACACAAGATTCACTTACAATTAGTGCACCAACCCAAAAAAAACTCCCTCCCCCATTTACACTCATTCACACAAAAGGGTTGTTTCTTTCTGTTATTAATATTCTGGTTCCTACATTATATATCATATATATATATATATATATATATATATATATATATATATATATATATATATATATATATATATATATATATATATATATATATATATATATATATATATATATATCATATACCATAAGCACACGTGATTGTATTTTTTATGACCAAAAAAAATTAATTAATAAATATCATACACCCCTCCTCCTGGTTGCTGCTTATACAGAGCGACAGGTGATAAGATAACAAGGCCCAGGTGGGCCATCTACGCACCTGTCGCTGACCCCGTTTCGCTGCAGGCCCGCAGGCCACACCCCCCTCCACATACCAGTTACTACATTAAATACATACAGCGTGTTTTGTTTTTTTACAGTACTATATATATATATATATGTATATATATATATATATATATATATACATATATATTTATATATATATGTGTGTATATATATATATATATATATATATATATTTATATATATATGTGTGTCTATGCAGTAATGGGTCAATCCCCATTACTTGCCAGCAATTTTTCACTATTTAGAATGGCAAGAAAATAATAAGAAATGTGTTCTTGTGGATGATGCAAAATTGTCATCCCGAAGGTGTGTACAAGTAAACTATGCTCTTAAAAAAAAGACTTTTACCCCAGCGAGTTACAGCTTTTCTTCCTGTCAGTCGCACAGGAATAAAAGCTTTGTGAGTGGCAGGAACCCAAAGGTTGCGTTCCGGTACACCGGAAGAAGACTGCACAGACAGGAGGGACGTCGTTTAACTCTATATTTATTAATATCTTAACAATAGATTGGAGTGTGACTAATCCAAAATGTGTACGTGTGTGACTATATGTAGCGAGTGTCTGTGTAGTGTTACCGGAAGTGTTGAGCGAGGCGCGGAAGTCCGAAAGGGGACAAGGCAGGCTCGGAGGTCTGAGGGCAGGCGTGAAGTCAAGAGCAGGAGCGGGGCGTCAAAGTCCGTGTCCAAGCTGGAGGTCGAGATCCAAGAGGCATCCTGAAGAACCGGAGGGAATACGGGGAGACGAGACACACAGCTCGTAACGCGGGAACGGAGGAATGCTGCTGGAAGACGACACGGAAACACGAGACAAATGAACTCAGAGGGGGAAAAACACAGAGAGAGAGAGAGTGCGCATAGAGCTAGGGTTTGTCAGCTCACTGTACGGGAACAGGTCGCTACGTTCTGGCCCGGGACGCAGGTTTGCACTGGTTTAAGAAGGCACAGAAGCTCATCAGCGACAGGTGTGTAGATTGCTGATGGAAAGCAGCTGCCTGCTGCAGCCGGAGTGGCGCGCGCAGGAATGTGCTTGGAGGTGCACAGATGAATGTGCACTGGGGTGCGCTCGGCCGTGACGGGTTGTTCGCAAACAGAAGAGTTAATTTGTAACTACCATTTATTTCGCTGATATTGACAACAGGATTCTGGCGTTAAAAACAGTTTTTTTTTGTTTTTTTTAAAGAGTGGTCGTCTCAAATATGGGTCACTCCCTTCAGTCGATATTTGCAAAAATTGTGTACGAACCTTAAAGGGGAACTGCACTTGTTTTTGGAACCGTGCCTATCTTTCACAATCCTTATGTAAGACAAGAACACGCATGTTTTTCTTGTTTTGTGCATTCTAACTCTTAAACAAACGCCAGCCAATGGGAGTCGCCTCATTCTCTCTGAAAAGCGCTTTTAAAAAACATCCACAAGGTTTTATATACACGCTGTAAGTACATATGCAATGTAGTAACAGGCACATTCATAATAACATGTAATATTTACATATTTTGTTCATTTTAAGCCTACGGTGACGCATCACCTTTGCTTATTCCTTCGACAGCAACACTTTACATTACTACTCACGCAGACTTCATGAGAGGCATCAAACATAATAAAACAATCACTTACTTTACAACGTCTGCGCTCACTGGGATGCCAACTGATGGGATGTTTATCTTTTTTGCATTTAGATGAAAAATTAATCATAATCCTTGCAAAGGGTTAAAATAAAAAGGTCGGGTGAAAACCAACGTCTTTTCATGTCTTTCTCGCCGTCTCCGGGTCCAAGTTGGATGTCAAAGTTGACCAACTTCTCGGTTTATGGCCACAACCTTCTACTATCCAGGTGAGAGGCATGATTTATAACGTAGGACAGTGATTCTGTTCCTCAAAAAGCACTTGGCTCTCTAAGTACCACCACAATGACCAACGTCAAAATACAGTTGCATAGTAGGCCTAAGTATTAATTAAACACAAGGCAGTTATTTTTAACATGTTGTGGAAGTCGCTTCCCAGCAGCTCCACTATAGACACGGCACAAGAGCCAAGTGTGCAGGTTTAAACAAAGTTTTAATGTTTGTCATAAGATTTTCAAAAATGTCTTTCGGCATGTCGTGACGTTGCCGTCACTCCCAATCCTCTCTCTCCCTCTGCTTACTGTTAAAGACAACAGATGATTAGATCAACACGTACCACCTGTGAAATCTAATCGCCTGCCAGCTGTGTCTCGCCGTCAGCCGGGGCATGTGCTGACGGCGAGACACAGCTGGCAGGTGATTAGATTTCACAGGTGGTACGTGTACGAGCTGGTGCTCGTCTTCAGTACCATGGACAGCGGCGGTGACTTTTCCTCCTACAAGCAACGCTGACTACACTTTCCCTCCACACATGTATATTTTATATTTTTGGCCTGTATTTGAATATTTAATTAATTGTTTGGGGTACGACTATCGGTGCCACAGTTTGAGAATCCCCGATCTAGAATTCACTTTTACCAACTCAGAGGCGATGCAGCAGCTCACCGCCTCAATATGTCAATATAGCGGCACAGCTCTCTGTGATCGATGTGTTGCTAAAAGTAGTCCCTCAGTAGTAACGTCGTGACTCTTTAGCACGATTGACTTTGCTAGCGTTTATGAGTTAGAAGGAATAAAAAAAAAAAAAAAGGGTTCTTGTCCTACATAAGGATTGTGAATGGGAAGGAAAAAAAAGTGGCGTTCCCCTTTAAAGTACATCAAAGCAACGCTGCACAGCGTCCTCGTCATAGTTTCCCTATCTATGTTGTGCCAAATTCAAATTAAAGGACTCTTTGAAAGTCAGCCAAGTAAACAAAGAGAAATATTTGCATCACCTCCAGTACACGCACACACACACACACACACACACACACTGGAGAGAACAACATTAAGTCATACAAACACCTTGAGTGTCAGCCTTGGCTGTGTGGAAGGCGGAGAGATGGATGGTCTTTAACCTCGGACGCTCGGGTAGTGATGAATGACCGGATCATTTTTGGACCACACACACACTTACAAAAACACCCTGTTAAAGAGCACAACAATTTCACACATACAGTGCTCACACAAGGACACACACACACACACACACACACACACACACACACACACACACACACGCTGCAAGTCCATGTGGGCGTGGCTTATGCCGAGCAGTGCATCTATCATACGCTTGTCTTGTTTTGCTGCAGGATGCATGAAATAACGACTACTTGCTTCCTGTCAGTGTTTTGACCCCGCCCACAGGTAGCCGAAAGGCATTTGTCAAATAAAATCATGCATTTTTAACCTCTTAAGGCCCAAGCTGTTTGTTTACATGCTTTTTTTTAGTTCTCTTTGCTATTTGGGCTTATTGGACCCTAATTAGAATAAAAAACTAAGAATCATCTTTTGATATGATGTACTTAGTCCATAAGTACACAAACGTGTACTTCATGTTTAGTGACATGCTAATTCTTATTTTTACTTTCTTTTTTCCCAAATCCCATTGTATGTTATACTCTTCTGACACCACCCGATGGCAGTATAAGTGTCCACATAAGCGGCCATAAGACCCCAGTTCAGTAGTGTACACAATTTTGGAAATAAGCGCTAAAAGGTGCTGTCCACGCATGTGGCCACTAAGCCTCTAGAGGTTAATTATTACTTTTTCCTGGAAACGTTACGACTTTTGCGTGGAATAAATTTGCCTGTAAAATTGCGATTTTACTCTCGTACCATCACAACTTCATTATTATTTTTTTGTATTAGTTTATTATTCTTCGGTCAATGGTCAACAAAATAAACAAACAGTTGTACATTCATATATTGAAAATGAAAATGTTGCAGACCGAAAGGGTTTAGGCTGAAGTTGAACACTTATTGCGCCTAACCCTGTAAACAATGTCAAGTACAAGATGAACTTCCGAAAATTATGAAATGTCTTTTGTACAACTATACCACTATTCTTTTTAATTCTAAATAATACTACAACCTACATTTTTGGATTATTACAACACTTTTTGTGGTAATGTTAACAAAACTTTTATTGTAAAAAAATACTTTTTTCTTGTACCGTATTTTCCGGACCATAGGGCGCACTGGATTATAATAATAATAATAATTATAATAATAGATTTTATTTGTAAAAAGCACTTTGTATTGAGTAAACAATCTCAAAGTGCTACAGTGTATAAAAAAAAAAAAAAAAAAAAAAAAAGATAATAAAGAAATAAATAAAAATAAAAACTAGAATAACCAAATAGCTATAACTAGTATGCATATATCTAAAGGCTTTTTTTTTTTAAAAGAAGGGCTTTTAAGCCTTTTTTACAAGCATTCACAGTCTGTGGTGCCCTCAGGTGGTCAGGGAGAGCGTTCCACAGACTTTGCGCGGCGGAGCAGAAAGCCCGGTCTCCCATTGTTCGTAGCTTTGTCCTCGGAGGTTGGAGGAGGTTAGCCTGTCCGGAGCGGAGGTGTCGTGTGGAGGATTTTGGGGTGAGAAGTTATTTGAGGTAGAGGGGGGGCATTTCCATGGAGGCACTGGTGGGTTAGCAGGAAGACTTTGAATTCCATCCTGAGTGTAACAGGAAGCCAGTGAGGAGATTTGAGAATTGGTGTGATGTGGTCATATTTCCGCACTCTCATCAGGATCCTAGCAGCACGATTCTGTAAGTACTGAAGCTTCTGGATGTTCTTGCTGGGGATCCCAACAAGAAGTGCGTTGCAGTAGTCTAGCCTGGAGGAGACAAAGGACGAGCCTCTCGGCTTCTAAGGCACACTGCCGATGAATGCTCTATTTTTTAAATCTTTTTTTCATATTTAAGGCGCACCTGATTATAAGGTGCATTAAAGGAGTCATATAATTATTATTAGTAAAAGACTTCCTTGTTGTCTACATAACATTTAATGGTGGTTCTTTGGTCAAAGTGTTGCATAGATGATGTTTTACAGATCATCTTCAAGCCGATTTCTGACAGTCGCTTCAGGATGCGCCGTTTTTTGTGGGCGGTCTTGTTTACGTGGCTCACCTTCGGCAGCGTCTTCTCCCCGTCATCGTTGTTGTAGCGGTGTAGCATGCAAGGACGGGGGTGGAAGAAGTGTCAAAAGATGGAGCTAACTGTTTTAATGACATTCAGACTTTACTTCAATCAATAACGGAGCAGCATCTCCTCATCCGGAAACAACAACACAGGAAATGTGTCCCGTGAAAAAACGTCTGACCGGAACTCTCTAATAACTAAAGTCCCTTGGGTGAATAATGTAGACTCACTACACCGGTATGTTTTAGCGCTTTCATGGCGAGTTTACTGACAGATATAAGTAAGAACTTTACACTACTTTATATTAGAAATAGCAGTAGCGCAGGATAAATGTCCCATGACAAGAACATAGGGGGGGGGAAAAGCTTATCAACTACGGTAAACCATAAATGTGACTAATAAACATTTTATCTGATAAATATGATTTTATCTATTAAACATTACATTGTATCTAATAAACATGACTTTGTATCTAAAAAAACATGAAACTTTATCTCATTAACATGACTTTTTATCTAATAAACATGACTTTTTATCTAATAAACATAACTTTTTATCTTATTAAATGACTTTTTTATTTCATAAATACAAACCCCGTTTCCATATGAGTTGGGAAATTGTGTTAGATGTAAATATAAATGGAATACAATGATTTGCAAATCATTTTCAACCCATATTCAGTTGAATATGCTACAAAGACAACATATTTGATGTTCAAACTGATAAACATTTTTTTTTTTTTTGCAAATAATCATTAACTTTAGAATTTGATGCCAGCAACACGTGACAAAGAAGTTGGGAAAGGTGGCAATAAATACTGATAAAGTTGAGGAATGCTCATCAAACACTTATTTGGAACATCCCACAGGTGAACAGGCAAATTGGGAACAGGTGGGTGCCATGATTGGGTATAAAAGTAGATTCCATGAAATGCTCAGTCATTCACAAACAAGGATGGGGCGAGGGTCACCACTTTGTCAACAAATGCGTGAGCAAATTGTTGAACAGTTTAAGAAAAACCTTTCTCAACCAGCTATTGCAAGGAATTTAGGGATTTCAACATCTACGGTCCGTAATATCATCAAAGGGTTCAGAGAATCTGGAGAAATCACTGCACATAAGCAGTTAAGCCCGTGACCTTCGATCCCTCAGGCTGTACTGCATCAACAAGCGACATCAGTGTGTAAAGGATATCACCACATGGGCTCAGGAACACTTCAGAAACCCACTGTCAGTAACTACAGTTGGTCGCTACATCTGTAAGTGCAAGTTAAAACTCTCCTATGCAAGGCGAAAACCGAACAAGAATGGGAAAGAATTCCACTTTCAAAGCTTCAACAATTAGTTTCCTCAGTTCCCAATCGTTTATTGAGTGTTGTTAAAAGAAAAGGTGATGTAAAACAGTGGTGAACATGCCCTTTCCCAACTACTTTGGCACATGTTGCAGCCATGATATTCTAAGTTAATTATTATTTGCACAAAAAAAATGTTTATAAGTTTGAACATCAAATATGTTGTCTTTGTAGCATATTGAACTGAATATGGGTTGAAAATGATTTGCAAATCATTGTATTCCGTTTATATTTACATCTAACACAATTTCCCAACTCATATGGAAACGGGGTTTGTAAAACATGTCTTATCTCATAAATATGATTTTATCTAATAAAATAACTTTTTATCTAATAAACATGACTTTCTATCTATTAAACATGCTTTTTATCTCATTAACATGGCTTTGTATCTCATAAATAGGATTTTATCTAATAAACATGACTTTTTATCTAATAAACATGACTTTTTATATAATAAACATGACTTTTTATTTAATAAACATGCTTTTTATCTCATTAACATGACTTTTTATCTCATGAATATGATTTGATCTAATATCGTCTGGAAAAAAACACCTCATGAGAGCCTAAAAATGTTTTGAGAGATTTTTTGAAGTATGTTTCCATTACCAGTTTCTTATTGCGATATGTAGGTATTGCACATTTGTAGGGGTAATGGATACGCAGCCAATTTTGCAATGTTTTTTTTTCAAAGTCACTTTTAAAGGACATGTATGTATTCCGTATTTCCTTGAATTAGCGCCGGGGCGGTAATTAATTTAAAACCTCTTCTCACTCCGGCGCTTACCAAAGGCATGCGGTAAATTTAGGCCTGCGCTTATAAATTTGAGTGTGATGTAAGGATACCATCATGAAAAGCACATTTAATAAACATTTTTTTATTATGGGCTTACCTTTACTTATAAATGAAGTCCATGCGCAGCTCCTTCTGACCAAAAGCATCGATAACTTGTTTATAGAAGTCTTCCTTATCTTTCTTCAGTTTTAAAAATCTCTGTCTCGATAGAGATCTTCCTTTAATTGTTACCTCCTGCTTCGATTGAAAGTCCAGTTTAGAAAACTGTTTTATTTTAGACATGTAATCCTCCATGTTAAAAGTCCAGGCAAGAGGGAAAAAATAAACGATCGCTGCTAACTGTTGCTGCTTGTTGTCACTTCTTCTGCAGCCGAGTAGTCGCAAGAAGGATCACTATCGCCCTCTACCAGCAGGAGGCGGGAGTCATTTAATGACTCATATTTGACACACGCAGCTACGGTATATTAATAAACCATAGCTGCTTACTGTTCTTTTTAGCATATTCAATAGCTTGGACCTTAAATCCTACCGAATAGCTCTTAATCTTCTTCCCTTTATGCGATTTTAAATTATTGAAATCAGCCTCCTCCATTTTGAAAATGATGACAGGTCACTCGTGACGTGACGAGTTTTTACCCGGCGGAAATTCTAGGCATATGCTAATTATTTTGCGAAACGAGTTTGACCCGGCGGTAATTCTAGACATGCGCAAATAAAAATAATATTTTGCGAAACGAGTTTGACCCGGCGGTATTTCTAGACATGCGCTAATAAAAATAATATTTTGCGAAACGAGTTTGACCCGGTGGTAATTCTGACCCGGCGGGAATGCTAAGCATACGCTAATTATTTTGCGAAACAAGTTTGACCCGGCGGTAATTCTAGGCAGGTGCATACTATATACCCGGCGGCAATTCAAGGAAATACGGTAATCAACGTGGTATCTATGTCTTATGCCTGCCGGGTTACAACTTTTCTTCCTATGACATTTTCACTTAGATTTTCGGATTTGCGAATGTTTGCGACTTTTGTACTTGTAAAAAGGTGTTAACCTTGACCTTAGATATCATGACTTTTTTGTGAAATTTTTTTTTCTTAACTGTAAAATTCCTGTGACATTTTGACTTTTATTTGCAGACTTCCATACGTTTGCGACTTTCATACTTGTGAAAAAGTGTCAATGGTTGTAGAGGTTGCTCTCCAGTGGGTTCCTCGGACCACCACACACTGCCAGGAGAGCCCGGAATTCAGATTGATAGATCGATAGATAGTACTTTATTGATTCCTTCAGGAGAGTTCCCTTAGGAAAATTAAAATTCCAGCAGCAGTGTACAAAATTGAGATCAAATTTAAAAAGTAAAAAGTAAATATTGGGGGTGTACATGGAAACAAAATAGAAAAATATTACAATAGAAAGGGTATAACACTGTTTTATTTTCATGAATGGTGAAAGCCTTTTGCTTTCCAGCACAGTGTCTTTTCCTCCTGCGTCCGCTCATCAGCACCTCCAACTCCAACAACGTGTCTCATTCCGGCTGCTGCTAATAAAGGCGACAGGTGATTAGATAACAAGGCCCACCTGGGCCATCTACTCACCTGTCGCTGTCTTTGAGGCCGGTCCTGGCACACCCCGTTCCGCGGCAGGTCCGCAGGCCACGCCCCCCTCCACAATGGTTAAATGTTATGACTTTTGTTTTTATAATTTAAGGAATATATATTTTAAAAAAAAATCATGTTTTTGTGTTAAAAAACAGAACAACAATTTAAGCTCTACTCAACACATTCATCAGTGACATGTGACATATTCATGGCCTTTTATTGGCTGCCATGTGCTTACGATGTCCAATGTGTGTTAATTGGAAATCATTATAGTTAATTGCACAGGCCAAGTGCATGAGTTTAATTAGTGGCATTTTATAACACAGTGCGTTTTAAGTACTCGTTGGATCGCGCAGGTGTTCCTAATCTTCTGGCCCGCGGAGTGCACATTTGCATAATAGTCGCATTCGCACCCTGGTGCGCAGTTTGTCATCTGCTCTCCATTTCACTCTCGCACAGCCGGGCTATGCTTAGTTAGCCTAATGACACATGGGAGGGCCATCAAGTGTCCGCAAAGATAAACAGTCGTGACTGGAGGCTCCATTACTCGCAGTCATGCCTGGAGGAACACATTGTCGATGCTCCATCATTGGACCGGCGATATTAAGCTGCACGCATCCTCGCGGGAAAATACTGAATGATGCTTGTCGAGTGTTGGAGGCCATGCAGGGTTCGACAAAAAGACAACTCGGACGTATGGATTGTTGTCGGACTGTGAATTGCACTACTTTGCTGCAAACACTGTTAATTAGAGATGTCCGATAATATAATAAATGCGTTAAAATGTAATATCGGAAATTATCGGTATCGTTTCTTTAATATCGGTATCATTTTTTTATTTTTATTTTTTAAATTTTTATTAAATCAACATAACAAACACAAGATACACTTACAATTAGTGCACCAACCCAAAAAAAAACCTCCCTCCCCCACTCATTTACACAAAAGGGTTGTTTCTTTCTGTTATTAATATTCTGGTTCCTACATTATATATCAATATATATCAATACAGTCTGCAAGGGATACAGTCCGTAAGCACACTTGATTGTGCGTGCTGCTGGTCCACTAATAGTACTAACCTTTAACAGTTAATTTGACTCATTTTCATTAATTACTAGTTTCTATGTAACTGTTTTTATATTGTTTTACTTTCTTTTTTATTCAAGAAAATGTTTTTAATTTATTTATCTTATTTTATTTTACTCATTTTTTTTAAAAGTACCTTATCTTCACCATACCTGGTTGTCCAAATTAGGCATAATCATGTGTTAATTCCACGACTGTATATATCGGTTGATATCGGTATCGGTAATTAAAGAGTTGGACAATATCGGATTATCGGATATCGGCAAAAAGCCATTATCGGACATCCCTACTGTTAATGCTTTCTTAACTTGGTTAAAGCCGCGATGAGGTGGCGACTTGTCCAGGGTGTACGCCGCCTTCCGCCTGAATGCAGCTGCGATAGGCTCCAGCACCCCCCCGGGACCACGCAAGGGACAAGCGGTAGAAAATTGATGGATGGATGGAACATGGTTAAAGGGGAAATGCAATTTTTTAGATTTTTTTTTCCTGTAAATCACAATATATATGTAAGACAAGCACACATGTGTTTCTTTGTTATGCATTCTAACTAGTAAATAAACGTTAGCAAAAGTCAGCTAACAATGGGGGTAAAGGAATTTTCTCTATCCCGCCTATAAAGCGCTCTAAAAAAAACTTCCAATGTTTTATACATAAATCTAAGTACAAGTATAAAGGCACATTCATAATAACAAATAAAATGTACGTACTTTGGTCATTTTAAGCATACACCGGTATATTAATTTCACAGACACATCACAACAACGGGCAGCATAGCTCGGTTGGTAGAGTGGACGTGCCAGCAACTTGAGCGTTCCAGGTTCGATTCCAGCTTCCGCCATCCTAATCACTACCGATGTGTCCTTGGGCGAGACACTTTACCCACCTGCTCCCAGTGCCACCCACACTGGTTTAAATGTAACTTAGATATTGGGTTTCACTATGTAAAGCGCTTTGAGTCACTAGAGAAAAGCACTATATAAATATAATTCACTTCACTTTACAACGTTCTCTATTTCCTTCAACAACAACAGTACTAACTATCACAGACTCCATGAACGAAAACGACTACTTTGGGACAAGTTATGATCCAGAACCTTATATTTTTGAGCCTGAATATAAGGAGGATGAGGCTACAAGTTTTAGAAGCTGAGTGATAAACAGATCCAGATAGTAGCAGTATTGCTAAGCGCTAAACTAGAAATACCAACTATAAACATATTTTTTGTTTTCTTGTCTTGCGTTAAGATTGTAAATTATAGGCAACATTTAAATGCAGTTAAAAAAATCAGAACACTAAAGACTTGCCCTTCACTATTATTCTTATATTTTCAACTCTTCAGGTAAACAAGTGCAATTTGAAAAGATTAAAATATACACCTTTAAATTTATTCTAACTACCTCAGGTTAGTTTAATAACAACAGGGGCATCAATAATGGACATTTGTGTTTTGCACGACAGGGATTTTTTTCATTTTTATTTTTATTTGTAACTCTGTCAAAAAAAATAGAGCAAAAGCAAGTGGTTCTCAGGAGGGGTCTTGGCTGGTAGACCTCGCCCATAAACCGGTACTAGAAGTGTGAAAAACCTTTTTTGGTTTTGAAAATAAACTTTTTTAAGTAAGACAATACATTTTTAAGGCAAATCAATTTTAGAAATAACAATATTTAACATAGAGTGGTACCTATTCATAAAAGTTGGTTGTATGACCTTGAAAAACTTGTATTGCAAAACTAATGAATAAAAAATCTATTTAATTTGTTTTGGCCACCAAAAAACACCAAAATCTTCGGATCAACGTCTGAAGTCATTTTGCCAACATAAAGTTTTCAGTGCGGCGCTCACTCAAATTAAACGTTTAAATAATGACCAAAACATGAAAAACCTAACTTATTGTGCTTTGATGACCGCTATAAGGTATAAACAGAGGCAGGAAAAACTGCATTAAGAAAAAGAAATACAGTAGAATGTACTACTAACAAGTACAGTTATTTTAAGTAATAATGTAAAGCATTGAACTCTCTGTCAAACACATCATCATCAGCTTCTCCGTATTTTCGTAGATAAATGTCAGTCGTTTGGATGGTATTTTAACATTTTTTGGCTGGCTTATTCTGCTTCAGCATGATGCAGACTAGCAGTGCTTCACCAAGTCCACTACAGGCTCTGTCATGTTGATTTCCTTCTTTAATTCAATAAATATCGTCCAGTTCTCTTCAGCACCGTGGCTTCGTGCAGTAATAAGTGACTGTGGAAGTTTCCTCCGAGCAGGTTTGGTGGATCACACACGTCATCTGGAGACCGTTGTTCTGGTTTGACAAAGGTTTTATTTTTCCACAACATATTAACATGACACTGGACTTTTCAGTCCTCCTCTGTGTCATGCCTCTCCTCCCCCTGCTACCGGCCGCTTACTGTGTGATGTTGCCTCTTCCTATTTAATATCAAGTTCCATTTAGTGTGGTGCTAGTTGTTGCTTTCACTAGTAAAAAGATACTTCCTGCATTGAACTTGCCGTGTTCCTGACGCTCTCTTGTTGACATAAAACCACATTAAAAGTAGTGTGCGGCGTTACACCAAACACATCGGTAATGCACGTAAAAGTAATTAGAATACTCATTACTGGTAAACATACTATAACCGTATGTAATTACTGTATTGTGTATCACTTTATCAAACTTTTTCTAACATTCCACACTACAAAATGAGAAAAGTATGTACCTTATTTTTCGGACTATAAGGCACACTTAAAATCCGTACATTTTCGCAAAAATCGACAATGCGCCTTATATCCCGGTGCGCTTAATGTACCGAATAATTCTGGTTGTGCTTACCGGCTTCGAAGCCAATTTTATTTGGCACATGGTGTAATGATAAGTGTGACCAGGAGATGGCGGTCGCACAAAAACGATACCTGTGGACTGCAAGTTGACGCCTGTTCAATAAATGACGCCGGCAAATACTGGTAAGCAAGCAAGACCAAAACGTTGACGTTTCATTGAGAATATAGAACGTTACACACGGCGCTCAAAAATCTGTCAAAATACTTTTAATACAACTGATACGAAGCCGCACCGCTCGATGGATTGTGGGCGCTGAACGGCTACAATGGTCAAGCGTACTATGCCTCAACATACGGGTGTTGTTATAATGTGTGTATACGGACCCCAAAATGGCACCTATGAGCACATTAGTTTATGGCGTTTTGTTTCGCAATATTATACAAAACCAACTTTTCTTACCTCTTGGTACCTGCTGATGTGTATTTGGTATCTGCATAAGTAATAAGAGCCTACTTTTTCTCTATCCTCTTGTTGTAGTGCATTCATCCTCTGCTGTTGCCATTTCTAACACAAAGTAGTGTACAGTTCTAACTAGAGACGTCCGATAATGGCTTTTTTGCCGATATTCCGATATTGTCCAACTCTTAATTACCGATACCAATATCAACCAATGCCGATATATACAGTCGTGGAATTAACACATTAGTATGCCTAATTTTGTTGTGATGCCCCGCTGGATGCATTAAACAATGTAACAAGGTTTTCCAAAATAAATCAACTCAAGTTATGGAAAAGAATGCCAACATGGCACTGCCATATTTATTATTGAAGTCACAAAGTGCATTTTTTTTTTTTTTTTAACATGCCTCAAAACAGCAGCTTGGAATTTGAGACATGCTCTCCCTGAGAGAGCATGAGGAGGTTGAGGAGGGGGGGGGGGGGGGGGGGGAGTAGCGGGGGGTGTATATTGTAGCGTCCCGGAAGAGTTAGTGCTGCAAGGGGTTCTGGGTATTTGTTCTGTTGTGTTTATGTTGTGTTACGGTGCGGATGTTCTCCCGAAATGTGTTTGTCATTCTTGTTTGGTGTGGGTTCACAGTGTGGCGCATATTTGTAACAGTGTTAAAGTTGTTTATACGGCCACCCTCAGTGTGACCTGTATGGCTGTTGACCAAGAACGGCTTGCATTCACCTATGTGTGTGTAAAAGCCGCATATATTATGTGACTGGGCCGGCACGCTGTGTGTATGGAGGAAAAGCGGACGTGACGACAGGTTGTAGAGGACGCTAAAGGCAGTGCCTTTCAAGGCACGCCCCCAATACTGTTGGCCGGGTGGAAATCGGGAGAATGGTTGCCCCGGGGGATTTTCGGGAGGGGCACTGAAGTTTGGGAGTCTCCCGGGAAAAATCGGTAGGTTGATACCGATAATTTCCATATTACAATATAAAGCATGTATCGGCATCTCTAACATCAACAATATGATTTGCCTGAGAAGGTGGACAGGACAAATAAAAAAAAATGGTTCCTGGTGCAAAAAAGGTTGGGGACCCCTGATCTATGCAACATTTTGACCAAAGAACCACCATTACATGTTATGTAGACCACAAGGAAGTGTTTTAAATGTCGGGGAAAAAAATCATAATATGACCCCTTTAATGCGCCCTATAATCTGGTGCACTTTTTGAAGGAAAATAGACCTGACTAGACCATACTTGCCAACCTTGAGACCTCCGATTTCGGGAGGTGGGGGGTTCGGGGGCGTGGTTGGGGGTGGGACGGGGGCGTGGTTTAGAGGGGAGGAGTATATTGACAGCTAGAATTCACCAAGTCAAGTATTTCAAACATATATATATATATATATATATATATATATATATATATATATATTTTTTTTTTTTTTTTTTTTTTTTTTTTTTTTATGCATATATATATATTTTTATACATATATATATATATATATATATATATATATATATATATATATATATATATATATATATATATCTCTACATCTTGAAAATATGCAAACAAAATTGTGTTTAGATAATTGATACTTCAAACTTGCATAAATAAATCTTAAGGAATATAACATAACTTGGCTTCTGAGAGCTTCAAAATGTACTGAATAAAATGCTAAAGTTGTTGATAAACAAGCAATTATTTTAATAATTAAATATGGTCATTTTAAATGAATTATTATGATCATTTAAAATGAATTATTTCCAATATGTTTATTTTAATGTATAATTCTATGGCTGGATGTAATAAGGAGTCAGAAAAAATACAAATAAAAATACAATTAATTTACATGTTTTTAGCAAAATATAGTAAAAATGTATTTAGTTTTTTTTTTTAAATAACTATATTTATTTTTAGGTAAGATAAACATAATACAATTTATCTCTAGTCTGGATGATTTAGTTCTTGTCACCCTGTGGTCATCATAAAAAAAAGGCTGTCCTCACTCAGGTCCGCATGGAGCTGGAGGGGGCGTGGCCTCCAGCTCCGGCTGAAAATCGGGAGATTTTCGGGAGAATATTTGTCCCGGGAGGTTTTCGGGAGAGGCGCTGAATTTCGGGAGTCTCCCGGAAAATTCGGGAGGGTTGGCAAGTATGGACTAGACCGGCAGTGCGCCCTATGGTCCAAAAAAATACGGTTCTACGATTCATGCTGTCGGTATCGGCCAATACTCAAGGTTCTAATATCGGTATGGAAAGTGAGAAAGTTGTATCGGGTCGCCGCTAGTATTCACTACTACCATGTTTCCTAAGGATTATGCAGGTTTCCTGTAATCTCTTGCAGACAGCTAAAGCTCACGGTGAAATCTTGAGTCACACTGTTACCGCTCTCCACCGAGGTCCTAATAACCGTCCCCGAGAGGCTACAAGCAGAGCGGCGAGGTTATTAAGATATGAACCATTTGGCGGTAATGTGTGGGGAAATGACTCGTGACCTCCATCTTGGTATTTAACATTTAAATGTACTGCATGACTCATGGCCGTCATTTAGAGGTTGGAACGGCTGCAGAGTTTCTGTAAGTGAATGCGAAGGTGGGGTGTAAAAAAAAAAAAAAAAAAAAAAAATCTTGTTAGAATAAAGGTCACCTAAGTGTGAGGTTGGAGATGAGATTAGTGGTGCTGCTGAAACTTTATTGATTCGATGAGATGCTTCATTGTGTTTTTAAACACTATTTGTGCAGCCTCGAACAATGTATTACGTTACAAGGCGACTTTAACGGCCGCGAAAGCAGCGCGTTTGTCAGATTTTAATTTAAGTTTGCAGCTTTTACAGGCTCCTCCGCTCTAGTAATGTCTCTTCAAAGTAAAAAAACAACATTTTGCCCCGATGCATTCAAATGACCTGTCAGGTGCATACTGATAAAGTGAGGATATAACCCGAATTACCTTGAAAATATAGCCCCCCACACACACACACACACACACACACACACACACACACATCAATGTGTTGGGTTTAAAAGATGACGGAGGCCTGGTATAATATTTCATCATAATTACACCCCATAAAACTCATTTTAAATCTAACCGATATCATTAAACTGTCCAATGTGCCTTCATCTAGGCACACAGTTCACACCCCACTCTGTACTTAAGTAAAACTAGATATGGATGGAATATTCCTGATAATAATTGACAGAAACCACATGACTACTTGATACATATATTCTCCTGAGAACCAGCATCCTCTGTAGTGGACATTTTTTTTTTTACATCTTTTCAGGATTTTCGACCTAATACAAAAGTAGGGATGTCCCGATCCAGGTTTTTGCACTTCCGATCCGATACCGATACCGATACTGACCGATACTGGCCTATCCGAGCATGTATTAAAGTTTAAAGTTATTTAGCCTACTTAGTTGTCAGAATCATGTTGAAAAGGGATTTAGTACTCTTGATAACAACTAGCCAGCTGAATTAGGGGAGTTTGAATAATACACAATGGTTGGTAACAAGAAACTGACCTGTTTATTCAAGGATAAACACAAAATAGACAAAATTATACATGACAAACAGAAATGGCATCATTGAAACTAGGGCTGGGCGATATGGCCTTTTTTTAATATTGCGATATTTTAAGGCCATATTGCGATACACAATATATATCTCGATATTTTGCCTTATCCTTGAATGAACACTTGATGCATATAATCACAGCAGTATGATGATTCTATGTGTTTTGATTGATTGATTGAGACTTTTATTAGTAAGTTGCACAGTGAAGTACATATTCCGTACAATTGACCACTAAATGGTAACACCCCAATAAGTTTTTCAACTTGTTTAAGTCGGGGTCCACTTAAATTGATTCATGATACAGATATATACTATCAGATATATACTATCATCATAATACAGTCATCACACAAGATAATCACATTGAATTATTTACATTATTTATAATCCGGGGTGTGGAGGGGGGCGCCGGATGTAAGTGTCAAAAAGACAGCCAAAAGAGTTTGATATGAGAATAAATCTAAAGTTAAAATATAGGGTAGAAATGCACCCATTTGCAGGAAATGTAGTCTTGATTTTCAAAATTTTCTTTCAAGGCTTGCATGTCTACATTAAAACATTCTTCTTCATACTGCATTAATATATGCTACTTTTAAACTTTCATGCAGAGAAGGAAATCACAACTAAAAAAATCACTAATTTTTTCATACGGTGTTGATGTGGAAATTTTTGCCTCAGCATTTTGATGGTGTGGACGTGTGGCACCGAATGGAGATAAGCGTCTCGACAGACATTACAATATTTGAACAATGATGACGAAAACGGTTTTCTCTGTCGTGTCCGTGTGTCGAAAATTGTTATGCGCTTCTTTTTTTTTATTTGATTTTGTGCGTGGCATAGATTTGCCGTGCGCAGAGGACGTTTAAGCAGGCGCGCACCATAGCGGCTGCGCTAGCATCACAGCTAACGTTAGCCATGCTGCTACCTCTCTGCTCGGGGAGGGCGTATACGTATGTGACGTATGACGTGACAGTATGTGACGTGTGTAAGAAGGTGCGCTCGCTGTCTGTGAGAGGGAGACACAGGAAAGAGTGAGAAGAGCCTGTCGTGTAATGCCAGCAGCTAAAAGCAACTGCGTGAGAATCCACAGACGTGTGGATGTGTTGAAGGTGTGCTGGAAAATGCGGACCGGAAATTACGGAGCAGCAGAAAAGTGGAATGTATTATTTAAATCGGTGCGTTGGAAAACACGGACCGGAGTTTTTTTTAAACTGGATCTGGATCGGCATTTTCCCATGCCTTGCCGATACGCATTTTTTGTCAAATATCGGTGGCCGATCCGATCCAAATATCGGATCGGGACTTCCCTATACAAAAGTCCCCGACAGATGATGCCAGTTTTCAAAACAATATTACAGCTGGATAAAAGATCTTCTCTACCAGGCGCATTCAACTGGTGGCCCCGAGGGAAAAATCATCATACCGGCCCCTGGAGTTCAATTCAAAACTTGGGGGGGACAAACATTTTTGCAGCAAATTCTTAAAGACTAAAGTGCGCCTGTTGTGTAGAGAAACGTGGACCATTGTAAACACATTGCAGATCCTTGCATTGACATTTGAACTGCTTGCAAACATACAACATAGGGGTGCAAACTTGTGATGCATCGTATTTTTCGGAGTATAAGTCGCACCTGCTGAAAATGCATAATGAAGAAGGAAAAAAAAACATATATAAATCGCACTGGAGCCCGGCCAAACCATGAAAAAAACTGCGATTTATAGTCCGAAAAATACGGTATATAATTTAGGCGTTCATCAAGGCACCCTTTTAGGTCCTCCCTTTTTTGGCAGTAATGTTTTAGCAATGTGATTTACAGTGTTGGGTTGGTTACTGAAAACCAGTAACTGGTTACAGTTACTGGTTACTTTATTTCAAAATTAACTCAGTTTCTAACTCAGTTGCTTACACCAAAAAGTAATGCGTTACTATTTAGTTCTTACATATATATATATATATATTTATTTATTTTTTTAAAGCCCCCTTTAAAGCCCTTTTAGCCTTCCTTTCAGTACTGTTATTGCACTGGAGAATAATACAATTGTCATGTCTGTGTAATCATGTTTTGTTTTAGTCATGTTTTGTTTTGTTTAGTTATTGGACTCTTTAGTTTCTGGCTTTTCACTCCCTTGTCTTGTTTCCATGGTTACCCATTAGTTTCACCTGTTCCACGTTTGGACTCATTGTGCACTCTTATTTGTCACCATAGCAACCCATTAGTTTTCACCTGTCATGTCACGCACCTGTTTTGAGTCACGCACCTGTTGTTAATCATGTCTGTGTTATTTAAGCTTTTCATTTTCTGTTGTTCGTCCTGGTGTCATATCTTTTCTAACCCTGCTATCCTCTCGTATCAAGCCACAGTAAGTGTTTTTATTTCGTGTTCACAGTTTCTGCCTTAGAGCAAGTTTTGTTTTCATTCGCCAAGTTGTTTACCTCCGCCATTGTGCGCGCCTTTTGTTTGCTTCTGTTTTGTAGTTTGTTAGTGTTTAAAATAAATCATGTACCAACCTTCAAGCCATGTCCAATCCAAGTTCACTTGCATCTCGGGAAAACAAAAACTCCACAGTCCAGGTTCTGACAACAATATGCATTTGCATGACTGAACTCTGTTAAGCCATGTGGTCTACATACAACACACAACGACAAAGATATGTTTCAAAGGGCCAATTTGTTTCAGGCCAGAACAAATTGACAACACTATTTTAAATAGCTGCAACATAAAATGCATAAGTAACAAACAGCATAATAACAATATAGCTGTAAAGGCACACACGACATACACAAAGCCTAACCAGGTGTTTTTTTCTCTCAAGGAATTCTGAAATAAAATCATGTCTGAAGCCCAGAACACTCTACACATTTCCCTGGTTTTAGTTTAGAGATAAGGAAAGATTGGCCTGGCCCACTAGGATCCCTCTTTATGTCTGTGAGCTTTATAGTCTATACATTTAGAGTGATGTGATAATCAAACACTCTGGAAGTCTAGAATAAAAGAGCAACAGTAAATAAGAGAATTGACAGAGTGTGTGTACCTTCAGTGTGCAGTGCCTCGTTAAAATCCAGCCGCTGTTGCTTAGGAGGTGAAGTGTGTCTCTCTTTACTAGCTTCGTCGAAGCATGTTGCTTTTGTAGCTGTTTCAGCAGATTTGAATTGCTAGGATAGGATCTTTGATGCAGGACACAACTTACATTTAACTAAAATGTTCTTTTCTTTGTGGTTGACAAAAGAAAAGTAGTGAGGATATCTCCATGTTAAGAAACTCGGCTTCGGGCTTCGCCATGTCTTGTTAGTTAACACAGACACGCCCCTTTTCCGCAGTGCTGCAATAAAACACACTCAGATCTTCCCAGTTTCTAGCCGACACTACATAAAAAATAACGTAAAATAACGCAGTAACGCATCATGTAGTAACGGTAACTGAGTTACTGAATATAAAAAATAACGCGTAACATTACTATTTACTGACAAAAGTAACGGCGTTACAGTAACGCGTTACCAAGTCCCAACGCTGGTGATTTATGCACTTAAGTTGTTGCTGTAGATTGTTTGCTTCTGATGCAGTCAGTAGTCATTTGTTCAACGTCCTCAAATACTAGTGGTGTTCCTCAAGGCTCTATTTCAGGTCCTCTCTTTTTCATCTATTTAACTGGTGGCCCACGGGTTCCGTTAAAAGCACTTCTGAGAGACTCACATTTTTGCAGCAGAATCTTCAAAACAATAGAGTGCTTTTTATAGAAATTATCTTAGACTAGCTTTTTTTGCAGAAAGTCCTTAAAGACTGCGGAGCGCCTTTGTCACTGACAAAATAGATAGACCAAGATCAAATGTCTACTGTAGAGCAGAGATGTCAAACGTACGGCCCCAGGGATGAGTTTGCTAAGTAGCGAAATTAACCAGAAATTTTTGAATGAAAGAAACAGCTGTTCTAAATGTGTCCACTACATGTCGCAATAGCAATTCTTTGTATCATTGTAGATGATGCTACATATGTACAACAAACTACATGATGTTAGTACATCAGTCGATGAAAATGAGCAAACTACATAAATAACATCCTGTAATTTGATTTTGATATTATTTTTTTAAATCTTGATAGATTGAAAATGAACACCAATGAGTTGACTGATGAACATTATCACATAATTTATTCAGAAAATATAAATAACCACAAATAAAGATAGAAAACTATTAACGGCGTGGCGCAGTTGGGAGAGTGGCCGTGCCAGCAACCTGAGGGTTCCCGGTTCGATCCCCAGCTTCTACCAACCTAGTCACGTCCGTTGTGTCCTTGAGCAAGACACTTCACCCTTGCTCCTGATGGGTCGTGGTTAGGGCCTTGCATGGCAGCTCCCGCCATCAGTGTGTGAATGGGTGAATGTGGAAATAGTGTCAAAGCGCTTTGAGTACCTTCAAGGATTTCAGAATGTGCTCGTTCTGATTTTAAACAAAGAAAACAGTCTGCAGTAGTCTTTATTTTTAAGTTATCGTGCCGTGACTTTACCAGTCAGGCCCACTTGGGAGTGTCAATCAATCGATTAATCAATGTTTATTTATACAGCCCTAAATCACAAGTGTCTCAAAGGGCTGCAGAAGCCACAACAACATCCTCGGTTCAGATCCCACATCAGGGCAAGGAAAAACTCAACCCAATGGGACGTCGAGTGGATCTAACATAATATTGTGAGAGTCCAGTCCATAGTGGATCTAACATAATAGTGTGAGAGTCCAGTCCATAGTGGATCTAACATAATATTGTGAGAGTCCAGTCCATAGTGGATCTAACATAATAGTGTGAGAGTCCAGTCCATAGTGGATCTAACATAATAGTGTGAGAGTCCAGTCCATAGTGGATCTAACATAATAGTGTGAGAGTCCAGTCCATAGTGGATCTAACATAATAGTGTGAGATTCCAGTCCATAGTGGATCTAACATAATAGTGTGAGAGTCCAGTCTATAGTGGATCTAACATAATAGTGTGAGAGTCCAGTCTATAGTGGATCTAACATAATAGTGTGAGATTCCAGTCCATAGTGGATCTAACATAATAGTGTGAGAGTCCAGTCCATAGTGGATCTAACATAATAGTGTGAGAGTCCAGTCCATAGTGGATCTAACATAATAGTGTGAGTCCAGTCCATAGTGGATCTAACATAATAGTGTGAGAGTCCAGTCCATAGTGGATCTAACATAATAGTGTGAGTCCAGTCCATAGTGGATCTAACATAATAGTGTGAGAGTCCAGTCCATAGTGGATCTAACATAATAGTGTGAGAGTCCAGTCCATAGTAGATCTAACATAATAGTGTGAGATTACAGTCCATAGTGGATCTAACATAATAGTGTGAGAGTCCAGTCTATAGTGGATCTAACATAATAGTGTGAGATTCCAGTCCATTGTGGATCTAACATAATAGTGTGAGAGTCCAGTTCATAGTGGATCTAACATAATAGTGTGAGAATCCAGTCCATAGTGGATCTAACATAATAGTGTGAGAGTCCAGTCCATAGTGGAGCCAGCAGGAGACCATCCTGAGCAGAGACAGGTCAGCAGCGCAGAGATGTCCCCAACCGATGCACAGGCGAGCTGTCCACCCCGGGTCCCGACTCTGGACAGCCAGCATAAATCATCATAAATTTATCAAATCTTTATTGGACACAAAAGTACACAATGTGACAAAGAACATTTGACAGCAATCAATCTAGTGATGTAGATATCTGGTCAGGACACTCCTCACTCTTTTGCCCGTTCCTTTTTGGTGACTTTATATAGTCTGGACCTAGACGTTGAGTCCGCGACATACATGGCGGACAATAACTGATACAGTCTGCTTTGCCAGTCCAAAAGCATTGGCCATTTTCCGTAGTCTTCCCTCGACGGCCGGGTAATACAAAGTACACGCTTTATATTACCTTTTTTATCACATCCCCGGTAGCCCACATTCTCGTTGTCTCTCCTTCGACAAATGGACAAAGTTTTTCGGTAAGTAGAATCACAGCTGACCCGGACATTGGAAGGTTCTCTTGCCGTCTGAGAAGTGTTGTATCCCAAATAGCTGCAATCGCTTTCTCTTAAGGTATTCATGTGTGATTTCCCACAAGCGTCTGTACATGTAGAGGAAGGAGAAACACCGGCATGTCTGGGTGACTCGCCTTCATATTTCCAGTGGTTAGCTCCGAGTTACGAAATCGCTTTATAAACTCACTTTGTAAACGATCAATGAGTCCATACAAAGCTAAGTAGCGGAGATTCAAGAAATACACGGCTGACTTACCCGTGTAAAAATTTGTCCGAGGAGGGGAACCTTAAACGCTGGTTTAGTGTGGCTGTGTCAGAACGTGGACTATGGAGTGACTGTTTTCCCGAGATGCAAGTGAACTTGGATCGGACATGGCTTGAAGGTGGGTACATGATTTATTTTAAACACTAACAAACTACAAAACAGAAGCAAACAAAAGGCGCGCACAATGGCAGAGGTAAAAAACTTGGCGAATGAAAACAAAACTTGCACAAAGGCAGAAACTGTGAACACAAAATAAAAACACTTACTGTGGCATGGGACTGTGAACATGGCTTGATATGAGAGGATAGCAGGGTTAGAAAATATATGACACCAGGACGAACAACAGAAAATGAAAAGCTTAAATAACACAGACATGATTAACAACAGGTGCGTGACTCAAAACAGGTGCGTGACATGACAGGTGAAAACTAATGGGTTGCTATGGTGACAAACAAGAGTGCACAATGAGTCCAAACGTAGAACAGGTGAAACTAATGGGCAACCATGGAAATAAGACAAGGGAGTGAAAAGCAGGAACTAAAAAGAGTCCAATAACTAAACAAAACAAAACATGATTACACAGACATGACAGGCTGAAACGGGGCTTGGGCTAAATAATTATTCGTTTAAGGGGGTTTATCCGGCTTAGTGTAGACATGGCCTTAAGGACCCGTTACCAAAAAATTGCGATTCAAAGATCCTCTACTAAAAAACTGTTGTTGATGTACTACCAGTCTGTGGTTGCCAGTGTTCTGTACTACATCGTAGTGTGCTGGGGGGGGCAGTATATCTAAGAAGGACAGCTCCAGACTGGAGAAACTGATCAGGCGGGCCGGTTCTACGATCGGAATAAAACTGGACTCACTGGTGGCAGAGAAGAGGACTGTGGAAAAACTAGTGAGCATCCTGGATGATGCCAGTCACCCTCTGCATAACGTTATCAGTAGCCAGAGGAGCCTGTTCAGTGCTAGACCGCTTCATCCCAAGTGCAGGACTAATAGACTAAAAAACTCCTTTGTCCCACACCACACGCCATTAGACTGTACAACTCCTCTCTGGGAGGGAGAGGGTACAAGGATGACAGGGGATGCAAAACAATAACAGTGCAATCATTTTTCATAACATGGTCACTACTGCCTAGTTTCTCTTGTTATATTCTAATTTTACTGTTATATTTGTATTCTTATTGTTGCTTTTTATTTTTATTCTATTGTAATATTTTTCTATTTTGTTTCCATTTATACCTCCATTATTTTTACTTTTTAAATTCGATCTCAATTCTGTACACTGCTGCTGGAATTTTAATTTTCCTGAGGGAACTCTCCTGAAGGAATCAAGAAAATACTATCTATCTATCTACTGTCACGGTGGCACATGCCAGCTGATGGCGGGACCCCAGTATGCAGAGACAGTAAGTGGCGTGCAGATCAAAGTGACATTTTTTTTTACGAAGAAAGCTAAAGCTGAACAAAAAGGTACTTAGCGGCAGCAGGGTAACTCATGCACACTGGCAAAGAGCGACCTAAATACACTTCATTAACCAATAGAAAACAGCATACATTGCAAAACAAGGACTCCAGCAGGAAGTACTACTAAAACAGGGGCACCAGGACAGGAAATGATAGCAAACAGAGGAAAACCAAAGAACAAAATCCAAACCGTCACGTGATATCATGACATCTACGCGTGTATCTGATGTCATTCTTAGCCTTGCACTGAGGCAGTGACGTGCAGTCGGGGGAGGCAGGTGCCATCATGGAAAGAAAAAATTTAAAAAGAAAAAAAAAAAATTAAATTGTTATATGTATCCAGTGATTATACTATAAGTTATTTTCCATTTAACTTCACCAGTTTTAGATTATTTTTTATTCAAAATTGCTGAATTTTCACATTTGCCGTTCAAATACTGAGAAGAGACTTGTGGTGAGTCAGCAGCCAGTTGTGCCTCACCATGGATTGCGCAACGATTCGGTTATCTGCTGGCCTGCTGTGCAGTGAGACCGTATTGCTATATGAATTATATTATACATTTCCATAGTTTCGTTAGCTGAGGTATATAATGTACAGTGTATTTTGTCAAAAACTGTATGTGTGTAACGTATTTCTTGTGCTGAGCAATCATAAAACGGCTGCGAAGACGCACTGTGTGAGGCTCGCAGTAATCCCGCCTCCTGGTGGTAGAGGGCGGTATTGATCCCAGGGAGCATTTCTGAGAATACTCGGCTGCAGAAGAAGTGACAACAAGCACCAACAGTTAGCAGCGATCGTTAATTTTTTTCCTCTCGCCTGGACTATTAACATGGAGGATTACATATCAAAAATAAAACAGTTTTCTAAACTGGACTTTCAATCAAAGCAGGAGGTAATACTTAAAGGAATATCTCCATCAAGACAGAGAGACTTTTAAAACTGAAGAAATATAAGGAAGACTTCTCTAAACAAATTATTGATGCTTTTGTTCAAAAGGAGCTGCGCATGGACTTCATTTATAAGTAAAGGTAAGACCATAATAACGTTTTTATTGTGCTACAGTTTGTATGTGTAAAGTTAAAGTTAAGTTAAAGTACCAATGATTGTCACACACACACTAGGTGTGGTGAAATGTGTCCTCTGCATTCGACCCATCCCCATGTTCACCCCCTGGGAGGTGAGGGGAGCAGTGGGCAGCAGCGGCGCCGCGCCCGGGAATCATTTTTGGTGATTTAACCCCCAATTCCAACCCTTGATGCTGAGTGCAAAGTAGGGAAGAATGCTGGTATGAGCTTTTAAACATAACCCGTTAACTGCTGCCAATCAAATGGTGAATAAGATACTCTTTAGGGTTCATATGTTTGTAAATCTGACGGTGATGAAGTCAGTGCCTCACCAGCCATCAACCTCACCGCACGTCACTGCACTGAGGTATCAGCGGTACTTAATAAAGTGTATTTTAATGAATGGTCATTTATTCTACTCTCATTAAACATTTCAAGTCCCCTCCAAAGAAAACACACTCCTCAGGAGTAAAGTGTTTAATAAAAAAAAATAAAAAAATCCAACCCTACAGCTGTGGGTGTCCTAATCGACTCACACATAACCCCCAATTTGACTTGAGTTAGCAACCCGGTGAAATTCCCCAAGGAGTCACTGCTGAATGTTTTCATTTCATACAGAAAACTCTCAGTGCGACTCCCTCTGGGTGTTGAGACGACTCTTCCCACTGTAGGCGAAAGGGAAATGTCACTGTAATGAGGGTGCACAGACCTTAAAACAGACTTTGTAAGTAACGAGAACAATCAAGTCGGTCGCGAACTTTCTTCCACCTCTATTTTATTCAGCTGCGAAAGTGAAAATATCCTTAAAGTCAGTCTCTGTTCATGCATCTGCTGATGTAAAACTACTTTATTATTGTTTGTGCGGGATCAAACCTCAACTGCTGGTGAACATGTTTCAAAATAAACAACTCTACTGTGTTGCCTGTGCTTTTTTCCCGTGACTATGGGCCCCTGGAGAGGGGGTCCAGACTGAGGCCAAGGGGGGGGAAAAACAAAAACCTCATAGCCATAACATACAGTCCATAGTGGGTCTAACATATTAGTGTGAGAGTCCAATCCATAGTGGATCTAACATAATATTGTGAGAGTCCAGTCCATAGTGGATCTAACATAATATTGTGAGAGTCCAGTCCATAGTGGATCTACCATAATAGTGAGAGTCCAGTCCATAGTGGATCTAACATAATAGCGTGAGAGTCCAGTCCGAAGTGGATCGAACATAATAGTGTGAGAGTCCAGTCCATAGTGGATCTAACATAATAGTGTAAGAGTCCAGTCCATAGTGGATCTAACATAATAGTGTGAGAGTCCAGTCCATAGTGGATCTAACATAATAGCGTGAGAGTCCAGTCCGAAGTGGATCGAACATAATAGTGTGAGAGTCCAGTCCATAGTGGATCGAACATAATAATGTGAGAGTCCAGTCCATAGTGGATCTATCATAATAACGTGAGAGTCCAGTCCATAGTGGATCTAACATAATAGTGTGAGAGTCCAGTCCATAGTGGATCTAACATAATAGTGTGAGAGTCCAGTCCATAGTGGATCTAACATAATAGTGTGAGAGTCCAATCCATAGTGGATCTAACATAATATTGTGAGAGTCCAGTCCATAGTGGATCTAACATAATATTGTGAGAGTCCAGTCCATAGTGGATCTACCATAATAGTGAGAGTCCAGTCCATAGTGGATCTAACATAATAGCGTGAGAGTCCAGTCCGAAGTGGATCGAACATAATAGTGTGAGAGTCCAGTCCATAGTGGATCTAACATAATAGTGTAAGAGTCCAGTCCATAGTGGATCTAACATAATAGTGTGAGAGTCCAGTCCATAGTGGATCTAACATAATAGCGTGAGAGTCCAGTCCGAAGTGGATCGAACATAATAGTGTGAGAGTCCAGTCCATAGTGGATCGAACATAATAATGTGAGAGTCCAGTCCATAGTGGATCTATCATAATAACGTGAGAGTCCAGTCCATAGTGGATCTAACATAATAGTGTGAGAGTCCAGTCCATAGTGGATCTAACATAATAGTGTGAGAGTCCAGTCCATAGTGGATCTAACATAATAGTGTGAGAGTCCAGTCCATAGTGGATCTAACATAATAGTGTGAGAGTCCAGTCCATAGTGGATCTAACATAATAGTGTGAGAGTCCAGTCCATAGTGGATCGAACATAATATTGTGAGAGTCCAGTCCATGGTGGATATACGAAATATTGTGAGAGTCCAGTCCATAGTGGATCCAATAGAATAGTGTGAGAGTCCAGTCCATAGTGGATCTAACATAATGGAGTGAGAGTCCAGTCCATAGTGGATCTTACATAATAGTGTGAGAGTCCAGTCCATAGTGGATCTAACATAATAGTGTGAGAGTCCAGTCCATAGTGGATCTAGCATAATAGTGTGAGAGTCCAGTCCATAGTGGATCTAACATAATAGTGTGAGAGTCCAGTCCATAGTGGATCTAACATAATAGTGTGAGAGTCCAGTCCATAGTGGATCGAACATAATATTGTGAGAGTCCAGTCCATGGTGGATATACGAAATATTGTGAGAGTCCAGTCCATAGTGGATCCAATAGAATAGTGTGAGAGTCCAGTCCATAGTGGATCTAACATAATGGAGTGAGAGTCCAGTCCATAGTGGATCTTACATAATAGTGTGAGAGTCCAGTCCATAGTGGATCTAACATAATAGTGTGAGAGTCCAGTCCATAGTGGATCTAGCATAATATTGTGAGAGTCCAGTCCATAGTGGATCTAACATAATGGTGTGAGAGTCCAGTCCATAGTGAATCTAACATAATAGTGTAAGAGTCCAGTCCATAGTGGATCTAACATAATATTGTGAGAGTCCAGTCCATAGTGGATCTAACATAATATTGTGAGAGTCCAGTCCATAGTGGATCTACCATAATAGTGAGAGTCCAGTCCATAGTGGATCTAACATAATAGCGTGAGAGTCCAGTCCGAAGTGGATCGAACATAATAGTGTGAGAGTCCAGTCCATAGTGGATCTAACATAATAGTGTAAGAGTCCAGTCCATAGTGGATCTAACATAATAGTGTGAGAGTCCAGTCCATAGTGGATCTAACATAATAGCGTGAGAGTCCAGTCCGAAGTGGATCGAACATAATAGTGTGAGAGTCCAGTCCATAGTGGATCTAACATAATAGTGTGAGAGTCCAGTCCATAGTGGATCTAACATAATGGTGTGAGAGTCCAGTCCATAGTGGATCTTACATAATAGTGTGAGAGTCCAGTCCATAGTGGATCTAACATAATAGTGTGAAAGTCCAGTCCATAGTGGATCTAACTTAATAGTGTGAGAGTCCAGTCCATAGTGGATCTAACATAATAGTGTGAGAGTCCAGTCCATAGTGGATCTAACATAATAGTGGGAGAGTACAGTCCATAGTGGATCTAGCATAATATTGTGAGAGTCCAGTCCATAGTGGATCTAACATAATGGTGTGAGAGTCCAGTCCATAGTGAATCTAACATAATAGTGGGAGAGTACAGTCCATAGTGGATCTAGCATAATATTGTGAGAGTCCAGTCCATAGTGGATCTAACATAATAGTGTGAGAGTCCAGTCCATAGTGGATCTAACATAATAGTGGGAGAGTACAGTCCATAGTGGATCTAGCATAATATTGTGAGAGTCCAGTCCATAGTGGATCTAACATAATAGTGGGAGAGTACAGTCCATAGTGGATCTAGCATAATATTGTGAGAGTTCAGTCCATAGTGGATCTAACATAATAGTGTGAGAGTCCAGTCCATAGTGGATCTAACATAATGGTGTGAGAGTCCAGTCCATAGTGGAGCTAACATAATGGTGTGAGAGTCCAGTCCATAGTGGATCTAACATATTAGTGTGTGAGTCCAGTCCATAGTGGATCTAACATAATAGCGTGAGAGTCCAGTCCAAAGTGGATCCAACATAATAGTGTGAGAGTCCAGTCCATAGTGGATCTAACATAATAGTGTGCGAGTACAGTCCATAGTGGATCTAACATAATAGTGTGAGAGTCCAGTCCATAGTGGATCTAACATAATGGTGTGAGAGTCCAGTCCATAGTGGAGCTAACATAATGGTGTGAGAGTCCAGTCCATAGTGGATCTAACATATTAGTGTGTGAGTCCAGTCCATAGTGGATCTAACATAATAGCGTGAGAGTCCAGTCCAAAGTGGATCCAACATAATAGTGTGAGAGTCCAGTCCATAGTGGATCTAACATAATAGTGTGCGAGTACAGTCCATAGTGGATCTAGTTAATAGTGTGAGAGTCCAGTCCATAGTAGATCTAACATAATAGTGTGAGAGTCCAGTCCATAGTGGATCTAACATAATAGTGTGAAAGTCCAGTCAATAGTGGATCTATCATAATAACGTGAGAGTCCAGTCCATAGTGGATCTAACATGATATTGTGAGAGTCCAGTCCATAGTGGATCTAACATAATAGTGTGAGAGTCCAGTCCATAGTGGATCTAACATAATAGTGTGAGTCCAGTCCATAGTGGATCTAACATAATAGTGTGAGAGTCCAGTCCATAGTGGATCTAACATAATGGTGTGAGAGTCCAGTCCATAGTGGATCGAACATGATAGTGTGAGAGTCCAGTCCATAGTGGATCGAACATAATAGTGTGAGAGTCCAGTCCATAGTGGATCTAACATAATAGTGTGAGAGTCCAGTCCATAGTGGATCTAACATAATAGTGTGAGAGTCCAGTCCATAGTGGATCTAACATAATAGTGTGAGAGTCCAGTCCATAGTGGATCTAACATAATAGTGTGAGAGTCCAGTCCATAGTGGATCTAACATAATAGTGTGAGAGTCCAGTCCATAGTGGATCGAACATAATAGTGTGAGAGTTCAGTCCATAGTGGATCTAACATAATGGTGTGAGAGTCCAGTCCATAGTGGATCTAACATAATAGTGTGAGAGTCCAGTCCATAGTGGATCCAACATAATGGTGTGAGAGTCCAGTCCATAGTGGATCGAACATAATAGTGTGAGAGTCCAGTCCATAGTGGATCTAACATAATAGTGTGAGAGTCCAGTCCATAGTGGATCTAACATAATGGTGTGAGAGTCCAGTCCATAGTGGATCGAACATAATAGTGTGAGAGTTCAGTCCATAGTGGATCGAACATAATAGTGTGAGAGTCTAGTCCATAGTGGATCTAACATAATAGTGTGAGAGTCCAGTCCATAGTGGATCTAACATAATAGTGTGAGAGTCCAGTCCATAGTGGATCTAACATAATCGTGTGAGAGTCCAGTCCATGGTGGATCTGACATAATCGTGTGAGAGTCCAGTCCATGGTGGATCTAACATAATAGCATGAGAGTCCAGTCCATAGTGGATCTAGCATAATATTGTGAGAGTTCAGTCCATAGTGGATCTAACATAATACTGTGAGAGTCCAGTCCATAGTGGATCTAACTTAATAGTGTGAGAGTCCAGTCCATAGTGGATCTAACTTAATAGTGTGAGACTCCAGTCCATATTGGATCTAATACAATATTGTGAGAGTCCAGTCCATAGTGGATCCAACATAATAGTGTGAGAGTCCAGTCCATAGTGGATTTAACATAATAGTGTGAGAGCCCAGTCCATAGTGGATCTAACATAATGGTGTGAGAGTCCAGTCCATAGTGGATCTAACCTAATGGTGTGAGAGTCCAGTTCATAGTGGATCTAACATAGTGGTGTGAGAGTCCAGTCCATAGTGGATCTAACATAATAGTGTGAGAGTCCAGTCCATAGTGGATCTATTATAATGGTGTGAGAGTCCAGTTCATAGTGGATCTAACATAGTGGTGTGAGAGTCCAGTCCATATTGGATCTAATACAATATTGTGAGAGTCCTGTCCATAGTGGATCTAACATAATAGTGTGAGAGTCCAGTCCATAGTGGATCTAACATAATAGTGTGAGAGCCCAGTCCATAGTGGATCTAACATAATGGTGTGAGAGTCCAGTCCATAGTGGATCTAACATAATGGTGTGAGAGTCCAGTTCATAGTGGATCTAACATAATATTGTGAGAGTCCAGTCCATAGTGGATCTAACATAATGGTGTGAGAGTCCAGTCCATAGTGGATCTATCATAATAACGTGAGAGTCCAGTCCATAGTGGATCTAACATAATAGTGTGAGAGTCCAGTCCATAGTGGATCTAACATAATAGTATGAGAGTCCAGTCCATAGTGGATCTAACATAATAGTGTGCGAGTACAGTCCATAGTGGATCTAACATAATAGTATGAGAGTCCAGTCCATAGTGGATCTAACATAATAGTATGAGAGTCCAGTCCATAGTGGATCTAACATAATAGTGTGCGAGTACAGTCCATAGTGGATCTAACATAATGGTGTGAGAGTCCAGTCCATAGTGGGGCCAGCAGGAGATCATCTTGAGTGGAGACAGGTCAGCAGCGCAGAGACGTCACCAACTGATGCACAGATGAGTGGTCCACCCCAGGTCACGACTTCGGATACATGCAACTTTGCAACACAGCACACACAAGTGCAGGGCAAACACACAACAAAGTCCAGAGCACACACAAACCCCCAAAACACATGCAATATGGGGTAAACACAACGGTGCATTGTTGAGTGCACACCGCGGTTCATGTTCTGCATTTCTTCTCCGGCGTATTGCTATCTCATGCATTTTCACTCATGGTTGAGCTCTCACAGCACGCAGGTGCTCTTTGTTTTTGACGGTCTACTTGGTACCTGATGAAGGAACCTAATGCTTGCACACCGTCTGCCTTCTCTGCATCTTGTGATCACAACAACCGCAACCTTGCGCCACAGCAACAATTTCAAGTCAAAGTAATTGTTTCAGTGTCGGCGATGCTATCCCTTTTATTAACTTTTGGTATTTGATACCAATATTGCCTGAATCACCCACCCCGACATTGAAGCGAAAATGAACATCATAAAAAGCTCAGAAGAGGATAAACAGCAACGGTGCATTTAAGCATGTATCAGTTCCCTATTTCTTGACTGTTTCTTGACCGTGATCGTCATTAAATATATCAAGTATTAAGAAGTATGTCAGGAAAAGGTGGTGACGAACCGCAAGATGCAGAGATAGCAGGCTTAGTGCAGGAAAACATAATTTAATGTCCAAAATTCCGGAAAAACACAAACCAGGAACCAGGAACAGGCAAACTGGAAACAGGGAACAGGAAACGAGGAACAAGAACACTGCAAGCTGCAAACAGCTATCGGCATGCAGGATACAGCAAACAGTCCACACTGACTGGAGGGTGAGGCAGGTCTGAATAGTAGCCTGTTTGGCAATTGCCACCAGGTGTGCCAGACTGCCAATCAGGTACAGGTGAGGGAAACAAGCGCTCAGGGAAACGTGCAGGAAAAGGAACCAAAATAAGAGCACTGACAGGAAATAAAACAAACAGAGGAAAAACTAAAACATAACCAAACAGTCAGTGACAAGCCTGACCAAGTACCAGACTATAGATCATTCCGGTATGTAAGCCGCTCACACTAAATTTTGTTTCCGACCCCGGAAGGGACAAGCGGTATAAAATGGATGGATGGATATTAGCCGCACTAGACTTGGAGAATAAGTCACAGATATATACCGTATTTTTCAGACTATAAGTCGCGGTTTTCTTCATAGTTTGGCCGGGGGGTGCGACTTATACTCAGGAGCGACTTATGTGTGAAATTATTAACACATTACCGTAAAATATCAAATAATATTATTTAGCTCATTCACGTAAGAGACTAGACGTATAAGATTTCATGGGATTTAGCGATTAGGAGTGACAGATTGTTTGGTAAACGTATAGCATGTTCTATATGTTATAGTTATTTGAATGACTCTTACCATAATATGTTACGTTAACATACCAGGCACGTTCTCAGTTGGTTATTTATGCCTCATATAACGTACACTTATTCAGCCTGTTGTTCACTATTCTTTATTTATTTTAAATTGCCTTTCAAATGTCTATTCTTGGTGTTGGGTATTATCAAATACATTTCCCCCAAAAATGCGACTTATACTCCATATATGTTTTTTTCCTTCCTTATTATGCATTTTCGGCCGGTGCGACTTATACTCCGGAGCGACTTATACTCCGAAAAATACGGTACGTTCCAAAATGAGTTATTCACACATAATTAGTAAATGTTTCCAAACAGTGCCTGTCATACGGCAGTAAAACGGCCGATCAAACAAAACAGAAGTCATCGTCATGGACCCACTAGCTGCAGAAGCTAGCTCTCCAATCAGCTAAACATACTCAATAACATGTTGAAGAGGTTCATTTAGCCTACTAATGTGTATTTATAAGTGGTTGATTTATATAGGCTAGTAAGGTGAAGTTTTGTACCTGACAAGTTTCGCTATCTTGCTTCTGCAGCCTTTATCTGATGAAGGCTGCAGAAGCAAGATAGCCGAAACTTGTCAGGTACAAAACTTTACCTTACTAGCCTATACAAATCAACCACATTAACATACTCAATAACGCCACGGTGACATTTTGGTGATTTTACAAAACTGAAACAATACAAGAAGTGTTAACATATTAGCTAATGCTAATGATGCCAGCTTGATTACATTACGATAGCATAAAAACACTCCTGCAGGCATCACACATGGGACGATTAAGTAAGAACAGTTTTAGTCATATTGTAAAACTTACAAACGTTGCTTGAAATGATGAATTAAGAATCCATACGAGTAGGAAACGCTATGGACGGCTAAAATATGGAACGGCACTTGTGCTTCCGGTTGAAAGCCCTAAACAGAAGGGTATTGCAGCAGACTCCAGCTATGGACACAAAGACTAGAGAAAGACCCCCCTCCTATTGACATGGGAATCCCCCCTTCTGAAGACCTGCCCCGCGGGTCAGAAACACCATGGGTCCAGTGGAAGACACTAAACCGCCTGAGAACAGGAACAGGGCAATCAAAACCGACCCAACCACCTGCGAATGCGGAGAAGAGGACCACATGATGCAGCACCGCCTTGTCTGTCCTCTGCTACCCAACCAGCGCAGCTTAAAAGATCTCGCAGAGTTCAACGACAATGCAAAAGACCGTGTAAAGAAATGGGAAACTGTCATATAAAAACACATGCTTCAAAGACACGAAAAGAAGAAAAAGAAGTGAGCGAACTCGTCCAAAAGATGGCGCCATAGCACAAATAATAACACACCTTTTCGGTGTATTTGCTTGTTTTGATTTTTTTAAACTCTTTGCATTATGAAAAAGTCATAAATCAGCTGCATCGTTTAATACAGTGTTTTTCAACCTTTTTTGAGCCAAGGCACATTTTTTGCGTTGAAAAAATGCGGAGGCACACCACCAGCAGAAATCATTAAAAAAAAACTAAACTCAGTTGACAGTAAAAAGTCGCCGTCACAATTTTTGGATATGACTTTAAACCATAACCAAGCATGCATCAATATAGCTCTTGTCTCAAAGTAGGTGTACTGTCACCACCTGTCACATTACGCCCTGACTTATTTGGACTTTTTTGCTGTTTTCCTGTGTGTAGTGTTTTAGTTCTTGTCTTGCATTCCTATTTTAGTGGCTTTTTCCTGTTTTGTTGGTATTTTCCTGTAGCAGTTTCATGTCTTCCTTTGAGCGATATTTCCCCGCATCCGCTTTGTTTTAGCAATCAAGAATATTTCCGTTGTTTTTATCCATTGTTGATTGCCACGTCATGTTCGGATGTACGTTGTGGATGCCGTAAGTCTTTGCTGTCGTCCAGCATTTTGTTTTTGTTTACTTTGCAGCCAGTTCAGTTTTAGTTTCGTTCTGCATAGTCTTCCCTAAGCTTCAATGCCTTTTCTCAGGGGCACTCACCTTTCGTTTGATTTTGGTTTAAGCATTAGACACCTTTTTACCTGCACTCTGCCTCCCGCTGTTTCCGACATCTACAAAGCAATTAGCTACAGGCTGCATCCTACTGATATGGAAGAGTATTACACGGTTACTCTGCCGAGCTCTAGACAGCACCGACACTCAACAACAACACATCATTTGCAGACTATAATTACTGGTTTGCAAAAAATATTTTTAACCCAAATAGGTGAAATTAGATAATATCCCACGGCACACCAGACTGTATCACACGGCACAGTGGTTGAAAAACACTGGTTTAATAAGCCGCAGGGTTCACAGCGTAGGAAAAAAGTAGCCGCTTATAGTCCGGAATTTCGGGTATTAATGTCCATGAATGGTAGAGTGGTCATTGATTCTGTGCTGTCACAACATCTGCCAGGAGAAAGGAAGGTTATCCTTCCTGTCTCGCCTGGGACAATGTTTTATAAAGGTAGAAACACTTAAAATACATCTAGGTAAAACGACTATTTATTTACTATTTTATCCATCTAGTGGTCAGTGAGGTAACCAAGAACCTGATGATGTGAAAGTGCACCAGCAGAAGTTTTTTCAACATTTTCAGTTTATTCAACTTCTGTGGAGCTTTCTGTGAAATTACCAGACTAGCATTATACATCATATACACCAGGGGTGCTCACACTTTTTCCGCAGGCGAGCTACTTTTCAATTGATCAAGTCGTGGGGATCTACCTCATTCATATATATAATTTATATTTACTTATTTATGAAATATATGTTTTTGTTAACAAGTTAAAGGTGTTTAATGATAATGCAAGCATGTTTAACACATATAGTTAATATTGTTAATAAATTAAAGGTGTTTAATGATAATGCAAGCATGTTTAACACATATAGTTAATATTGTTAATAAATTAAAGGTGTTTAATGATAATACAAGTATGTTTAATACATATAGTTAATATTGTTAACAAGTTAAAGGTGTTTAAAGAGAATGAAAGCATGTTTAACTCATATAGTTAATATTGTTAACAAGTTAAAGGTGTTTAATGATAATACAAGCATGTTTAATACATATAGTTAATATTGTTAACAAGTTAAAGGTGTTTAATGATAATACAAGCATGTTTAACACAGTTAATATTGTTAAAAAATTAAAGGTGTTTAATGATAATACAAGAATGTTTAATACATATAGTTAATATTGTTAACAAGTTAAAGGTGTTTAAAGATAATACAAGCATGTTTAACACATATAGTTAATATTGTTAATAAGTTAAAGGTGTTTAAAGATAATACAAGCATGTTTAACACATATAGTTAATATTGTTAATAAGTTAAAGGTGTTTAAAGATAATACAAGCATGTTTAACACATATAGTTAATATTGTTAATAAATTAAAGGTGTTTAATGATAATACAAGCATGTTTAACACATATAGTTAATATTGTTAATAAGTTAAAAGTGTTTAATGATAATACAAGCATGTTTAACACATATTGTTAATAAGTTAAAGGTGTTTAATGATAATACAAGCATGTTTAACACATATAGATTATTTTCTTTCATGAAGACAAGAATATAAGTTGGTGTATTACCTGATTCTGATGACTTGCATTGATTGGAATCAGACAGTGGTGCTGATAAGGTCCGCATTTTCGAATGGAGGAGAAAAAAAGTCCTCCTTTCTGTCCAATACCACATGAAAGTGGTTGGTTTTTGGCATCTTATTTGTCCAGCTTCCGTACTCCTTTGTATACACTTTACAAGAAATACATTGTCGGCAAACTCCGTAGCTTGCTAGCTTGTGCACGCCAGCTTTCTGAGACTGTTATTTTGTTAGCGCAACTGTGCAACTGTGCAGTCGGTCTTTGGAGTTTTGACGACAGGTACGGCGCCAGAGTCTGTTGAAATAAAGTGTTTCTCGCCTTCCAGTCGGTAATTTTAATGAGCTGGCAGCAGCCAGCGTCATCTCAGAAGACCCTCGGGTGCCGTGAATGTCAATCAAGTGACGAAAGTGACGTCATAGTGAAGATTTATGATCGCTCATTTTTAGGACTATTTTTTTAATGCCTGGCTGGTGATCGACTGACACATCCTCCGAGATCGACCGGTAGCTCGCGATCGACGTAATGAGCACCCCTGATATACACTATATTGCCAAAATTAATTGGCCACCCATCCAAATGATGAGAATCAGGTGTCCTAATCACTTGGCCCGGCCACAGGTGTATAAAATCAACCACTTAGGTCATGGAGACTGTTTCTACAAACATTTGTGAAAGAATGGGCCACTCTCAGTGAAATCCAGTCGTGAAATTTCCTCGCTTCTAAATATTCAGAAGTCAACTCTCGGCTTAATTATAAGAAAATGGAAGAGTTTGGGAACAACAGCAACTCAGCCACCAAGTGGTAGGCCACATAAACTGACAGAGAGGGGTCAGCGGATGCTGAAGCGCATAGTGCAAAGACTTTCTGCACAGTCAGTTGCTACAGAGCTGGGTTTGGAGGTTGCCAGCAAAACTGTACATTTCAGACTGCGTTGTGCCAAGTGTGAAATTTGGTGGAGGAGGAATTAGGGTGTGGGGTTGTTTTTCAGGAGTTGGGCTTGGCCCCTTAGGTCCAGTAAAATAAACTTTGAATGCTCCAGGATTGGTTGATTGGCAACTGAGATAGACTCCAGCGCCCCCCGCCACCCCGAAGGGAGTAAGCGGTAGAAAATGGATGGATGGATGGATGCTCCAGGATACCAAAACATTTTGGACAATTCCATGCTCCCAACTTTGTGGGAACAGATTGGAGCGGGCCCCTTCCTCTTCCAACATGACTGTGCACCAGTGCACAAAGCAAGGTCCATAAAGACATGGATGACAGAGTCTGGTGTGGATTAACTTGACTGGCCTGCACAGAATCCTGACCTGAACCCGATAGAACACATTTGGGATGAATTAGAATGAAGACTGAGAGCCAGGCCTTCTCAGTGTGTGACTTCACCAATGCGTTGTTGGAAGAATGGTGGAAAATTCCTATAAACACACTCCGCAACCTTGTGGACAGCCTTCCAAGAAGAGTTGAAGCTGTAATAGCTGCAAAAGGTGGTACGATATCATGTTGAACCCTATGGGTTAGGAATGGGATGGCACTTCAAGTTCATATGTGAGTCAAGGCAGGTGGCCAAATACTTTTGGCAATGTAGTGTAGATGATGTATTAGCTGAAAACATAATACCTAAATGCCAAACATAGATTGCTTCCTCTGAGCGGAATTGTTTGTGGATAACGTGAACATTAAAAAAATCAGGCGACAGGATCAAAGTCTTTAAATCCAGTTATTTCATAAAGCGCACAACATCGCTCGAGTTTGTCGGACAAACACCTGCGTAGCCTCAAATTCCCGAGTGCGAGCGGCTACCAAATCCAGGAAGGATCAGCTGTCTGGTATTTTGGGATTGGGCGTGTGCACTTGAATATCCCCTTGTCACTCAGGTTCAGAGATATTGGCTATTTGAGGATTAACACCTTCTGACAACGGCAAACATTGTGCTTCCTCACCCTTTAGCGGATGCCACTCGGAATAGCAATGGGCTTTGTTCTGGCTTTTGGGGACGAGTGTGGAGGACGAGTGTGGAGGACTTGTCGCGCTGGCTTAGGCATTGTGCACGCTTCCCTTCTTTAACCTGCTGCAATTTCCATCAGCCGTGTGAAAAGTCGGCGCCACTAGTTGAATGATATGTGATAACAGACATGAGTCAGTACCCTGGGGGGGGGGTTGACTCATAAGGGGCTTTGTAAATCTGTGTGGGTTTTTGGCAAATAATAGAATCTCCTTTTCTGGCTGTTATAATATGTAGATCGGCTGGACGCGCGCGCGCACGCGCGCACACACACACACACACACACACACACACACACACATTCTTGTATTTGTTTCCTTCTTGAGACCTCTAGTATTATGATAAAAGTCGTACTTTTTCTCTTTTTAAATCAACCAAAAATCCTGACTTTGGAGCAATGTTCACGGACTCTAGTATTTGGCTCTATATTAGATGCATTGGTTTTCCGTATTGGGACCATGATATCGGTCCTAACTTGTTCACCGGTCCTCATATGGAAGATACTTTTCCTTGTTGATGTCTCGAGAAGGGTAGAAATTCAAGAACACAAACACACACATTGTCTTTGTTACCTTCTTGAGAGCTCCGAAAAATGCCGACCACTAGTATTATGATAAAAGTTGTAATTTCTCTCAACGCAAGTCAAAATTTTACAAGAAAAACTCAACGTTTGTGCAATATTATGATAAAAGTTTGAATTTTACTCAGTAACAGTCGCAATTTTACAAGAAAAGCTTATAATTTGGGCAATTTTATGAAAACTGTCACAATTTTATAAAAAAACTTTAACATTTTGGCAAAATTATGACAAAAGTCAACTGTTCACCTGGCAGGTTTTTTCGGGGATGAATGGGGAAGTCCTTCTTTAGCTGCCGTCTTGTTTTATCATATATCACTGCCTTCACTCCTGTCAATGTTTACTTTTGCATGCACATTAAATCAACCAAAAATCCTGACTTTGGAGCAATGTTCACGGACTCTAGTATTTGGCTCTATATTAGATGCAATGGTTTTTCGTATTGGGACCATGATTTCAGTCCTAACTTGTTCACCGGTCCTCATATGAAAGGTACTTTTCCTTGTTGATGTCTCAAGAAGGGTAGAAATACAAGAACACACACACACACGCACACATATTCTTGTATTTGTTACCTTCTTGAGACCTCCGAAAAATGCCTACCTCTAGTATCATGATAAAAGTCATAATTTTACTCAACGCAAGTCAGACTTTTACAAGTAAAACTGAACATTTGTGCAATATTATGATAAAAGTTGGAATTTTACTCGACAAAAGTCACAATTTTATAAGAAAACTTTAACATTTTGGCAAAATTATGACAAAAGTCAACTGTTCACCTGGCAGGTTTTTTTCGGGGATGAATGGGGAAGTCCTTCTTTAGCTGCCGTCTTGTTTTATCATATATTGCTGCCTTTGCACCTGTCAATGTTTACTTTTGTATGCACATTAAATCAACCAAAAATCCTGACTTTGGAGCAATGTTCACGGACTCTAGTATTTGGCTCTATGTTAGATGCAATGGTTTTCCCTATTGGGACCATGATATCGGTCCTAACTTGTTCACCGGTCCTCATATGGAAGGTACTTTTCCTTGTTGATGTCTCAAGAAGGGTAGAAATTCAAGAACACAAACACACACACACACACATTATTGTATTTGTTACCTTCTTGAGAGCTCCGAAAAATGCCTACCTCTAGTATTATGATAAAAGTTGTAATTTCTCTCAACGCAAGTCAAAATTTTACAAGAAAAACTGAACGTTTGTGCAATATTATGATAAAAGTTGGAATTTTACTCAATAACAGTCGCAATTTTACAAGAAAAGCTTAAAACCTGGGCAATTTTATGGAAACAGTCGTAATTTTACTCGACAAAAGTCACAATTTTATAAGAAAACTTTAACATTTTGGCAAAATTATGACAAAAGTCAACTGTTCACCTGGCAGGTTTTTTCGGGGATAAATGGGGAAGTCCTTCTTTAGCTGCCGTCTTGTTTTATCTTATATTGCTGCCTTTGCACCTGTCAATGTTTACTTTTGTATGCACATTAAATCAACCAAAAATCCTGACTTTGGAGCAATGTTCACAGACTCTAGTATTTGACTCTATATTAGATGCAATGGTTTTTCGTATTGGGACCATGATTTCGGTCCTAACTTGTTCACCGGTCCTCATATGAAAGGTACTTTTCCTTGTTGATGTCTCAAGAAGGGTAGAAATACAAGAACACACACACACACGCACACATATTCTTGTATTTGTTACCTTCTTGAGACCTCCGAAAAATGCCTACCTCTAGTATCATGATAAAAGTCACAATTTTACTCAACGCAAGTCAGACTTTTACAAGTAAAACTGAACATTTGTGCAATATTATGATAAAAGTTGGAATTTTACTCGACAAAAGTCACAATTTTATAAGAAAACTTTAACATTTTGGCAAAATTATGACAAAAGTCAACTGTTCACCTGGCAGGTTTTTTTCGGGGATGAATAGGGAAGTCCTTCTTTAGCTGCCGTCTTGTTTTATCATATATCGCTGCCTTCACTCCTGTCAATGTTTACTTTTGTATGCACATTAAATCAACCAAAAATCCTGACTTTGGAGCAATGTTCACGGACTCTAGTATTTGGCTCTATGTTAGATGCAATGGTTTTCCCTATTGGGACCATGATATCGGTCCTAACTTGTTCACCGGTCCTCATATGGAAGGTACTTTTCCTTGTTGATGTCTCAAGAAGGGTAGAAATTCAAGAACACAAACACACACACACACACATTATTGTATTTGTTACCTTCTTGAGAGCTCCGAAAAATGCCTACCTCTAGTATTATGATAAAAGTTGTAATTTCTCTCAACGCAAGTCAAAATTTTACAAGAAAAACTGAACGTTTGTGCAATATTATGATAAAAGTTGGAATTTTACTCAATAACAGTCGCAATTTTACAAGAAAAGCTTAAAACCTGGGCAATTTTATGGAAACAGTCGTAATTTTACTCGACAAAAGTCACAATTTTATAAGAAAACTTTAACATTTTGGCAAAATTATGACAAAAGTCAACTGTTCACCTGGCAGGTTTTTTCGGGGATGAATGGGGAAGTCCTTCTTTAGCTGCCGTCTTGTTTTATCTTATATTGCTGCCTTTGCACCTGTCAATGTTTACTTTTGTATGCACATTAAATCAACCAAAAATCCTGACTTTGGAGCAATGTTCACAGACTCTAGTATTTGTCTCTATATTAGATGCAATGGTTTTTCGTATTGGGACCATGATTTCGGTCCTAACTTGTTCACCGGTCCTCATATGAAAGGTACTTTTCCTTGTTGATGTCTCAAGAAGGGTAGAAATACAAGAACACACACACACACGCACACATATTCTTGTATTTGTTACCTTCTTGAGACCTCCGAAAAATGCCTACCTCTAGTATCATGATAAAAGTCACAATTTTACTCAACGCAAGTCAGACTTTTACAAGTAAAACTGAACATTTGTGCAATATTATGATAAAAGTTGGAATTTTACTCGACAAAAGTCACAATTTTATAAGAAAACTTTAACATTTTGGCAAAATTATGACAAAAGTCAACTGTTCACCTGGCAGGTTTTTTTCGGGGATGAATAGGGAAGTCCTTCTTTAGCTGCCGTCTTGTTTTATCATATATTGCTGCCTTTGCACCTGTCAATGTTTACTTTTGTATGCACATTAAATCAACCAAAAATCCTGACTTTGGAGCAATGTTCACGGACTCTAGTATTTGGCTCTATGTTAGATGCAATGGTTTTCCCTATTGGGACCATGATATCGGTCCTAACTTGTTCACCGGTCCTCATATGGAAGGTACTTTTCCTTGTTGATGTCTCAAGAAGGGTAGAAATTCAAGAACACAAACACACACACACACACATTATTGTATTTGTTACCTTCTTGAGAGCTCCGAAAAATGCCTACCTCTAGTATTATGATAAAAGTTGTAATTTCTCTCAACGCAAGTCAAAATTTTACAAGAAAAACTGAACGTTTGTGCAATATTATGATAAAAGTTGGAATTTTACTCAATAACAGTCGCAATTTTACAAGAAAAGCTTAAAACCTGGGCAATTTTATGGAAACAGTCGTAATTTTACTCGACAAAAGTCACAATTTTATAAGAAAACTTTAACATTTTGGCAAAATTATGACAAAAGTCAACTGTTCACCTGGCAGGTTTTTTCGGGGATAAATGGGGAAGTCCTTCTTTAGCTGCCGTCTTGTTTTATCTTATATTGCTGCCTTTGCACCTGTCAATGTTTACTTTTGTATGCACATTAAATCAACCAAAAATCCTGACTTTGGAGCAATGTTCACAGACTCTAGTATTTGACTCTATATTAGATGCAATGGTTTTTCGTATTGGGACCATGATTTCGGTCCTAACTTGTTCACCGGTCCTCATATGAAAGGTACTTTTCCTTGTTGATGTCTCAAGAAGGGTAGAAATACAAGAACACACACACACACGCACACATATTCTTGTATTTGTTACCTTCTTGAGACCTCCGAAAAATGCCTACCTCTAGTATCATGATAAAAGTCACAATTTTACTCAACGCAAGTCAGACTTTTACAAGTAAAACTGAACATTTGTGCAATATTATGATAAAAGTTGGAATTTTACTCGACAAAAGTCACAATTTTATAAGAAAACTTTAACATTTTGGCAAAATTATGACAAAAGTCAACTGTTCACCTGGCAGGTTTTTTTCGGGGATGAATAGGGAAGTCCTTCTTTAGCTGCCGTCTTGTTTTATCATATATCGCTGCCTTCACTCCTGTCAATGTTTACTTTTGTATGCACATTAAATCAACCAAAAATCCTGACTTTGGAGCAATGTTCACAGACTCTAGTATTTGGCTCTATATTAGATGCAATGGTTTTCCCTATTGGGACCATGATTTCGGTCCTAACTTGTCCACCGGTCCTCATATGGAAGGCACTTTTCCTTGTTGATGTCTCAAGAAGGGTAGAAATACAAGAACACACACACACACGCACACATATTCTTGTATTTGTTACCTTCTTGAGACCTCCGAAAAATGCCTACCTCTAGTATCATGATAAAAGTCACAATTTTACTCAACGCAAGTCAGACTTTTACAAGTAAAACTGAACATTTGTGCAATATTATGATAAAAGTTGGAATTTTACTCGACAAAAGTCACAATTTTATAAGAAAACTTTAACATTTTGGCAAAATTATGACAAAAGTCAACTGTTCACCTGGCAGGTTTTTTTCGGGGATGAATAGGGAAGTCCTTCTTTAGCTGCCGTCTTGTTTTATCATATATCGCTGCCTTCACTCCTGTCAATGTTTACTTTTGTATGCACATTAAATCAACCAAAAATCCTGACTTTGGAGCAATGTTCACGGACTCTAGTGTTTGGCTCTATGTTAGATGCAATGGTTTTCCCTATTGGGACCATGATATCGGTCCTAACTTGTTCACCGGTCCTCATATGGAAGGTACTTTTCCTTGTTGATGTCTCAAGAAGGGTAGAAATTCAAGAACACAAACACACACACACACACATTATTGTATTTGTTACCTTCTTGAGAGCTCCGAAAAATGCCTACCTCTAGTATTATGATAAAAGTTGTAATTTCTCTCAACGCAAGTCAAAATTTTACAAGAAAAACTGAACGTTTGTGCAATATTATGATAAAAGTTGGAATTTTACTCGACAAAAGTCACAATTTTATAAGAAAACTTTAACATTTTGGCAAAATTATGACAAAAGTCAACTGTTCACCTGGCAGGTTTTTTTCGGGGATGAATAGGGAAGTCCTTCTTTAGCTGCCGTCTTGTTTTATCATATATTGCTGCCTTTGCACCTGTCAATGTTTACTTTTGTATGCACATTAAATCAACCAAAAATCCTGACTTTGGAGCAATGTTCACGGACTCTAGTATTTGGCTCTATGTTAGATGCAATGGTTTTCCCTATTGGGACCATGATATCGGTCCTAACTTGTTCACCGGTCCTCATATGGAAGGTACTTTTCCTTGTTGATGTCTCAAGAAGGGTAGAAATTCAAGAACACAAACACACACACACACACATTATTGTATTTGTTACCTTCCTGAGAGCTCCGAAAAATGCCTACCTCTAGTATTATGATAAAAGTTGTAATTTCTCTCAACGCAAGTCAAAATTTTACAAGAAAAACTGAACGTTTGTGCAATATTATGATAAAAGTTGGAATTTTACTCAATAACAGTCGCAATTTTACAAGAAAAGCTTAAAACCTGGGCAATTTTATGGAAACAGTCGTAATTTTACTCGACAAAAGTCACAATTTTATAAGAAAACTTTAACATTTTGGCAAAATTATGACAAAAGTCAACTGTTCACCTGGCAGGTTTTTTCGGGGATAAATGGGGAAGTCCTTCTTTAGCTGCCGTCTTGTTTTATCTTATATTGCTGCCTTTGCACCTGTCAATGTTTACTTTTGTATGCACATTAAATCAACCAAAAATCCTGACTTTGGAGCAATGTTCACAGACTCTAGTATTTGACTCTATATTAGATGCAATGGTTTTTCGTATTGGGACCATGATTTCGGTCCTAACTTGTTCACCGGTCCTCATATGAAAGGTACTTTTCCTTGTTGATGTCTCAATAAGGGTAGAAATACAAGAACAAACACACACACGCACACATATTCTTGTATTTAGGAATACAAGAACACACACACACACGCACACATATTCTTGTATTTGTTACCTTCTTGAGACCTCCGAAAAATGCCTACCTCTAGTATCATGATAAAAGTCACAATTTTACTCAACGCAAGTCAGACTTTTACAAGTAAAACTGAACATTTGTGCAATATTATGATAAAAGTTGGAATTTTACTCGACAAAAGTCACAATTTTATAAGAAAACTTTAACATTTTGGCAAAATTATGACAAAAGTCAACTGTTCACCTGGCAGGTTTTTTTCGGGGATGAATAGGGAAGTCCTTCTTTAGCTGCCGTCTTGTTTTATCATATATCGCTGCCTTCACTCCTGTCAATGTTTACTTTTGTATGCACATTAAATCAACCAAAAATCCTGACTTTGGTAGCAATGTTCACAGACTCTAGTATTTGGCTCTATATTAGATGCAATGGTTTTCCCTATTGGGACCATGATTTCGGTCCTAACTTGTCCACCGGTCCTCATATGGAAGGCACTTTTCCTTGTTGATGTCTCAGAAGGGTAGAAATACAAGAACACACACACACACACACACACACACACACACACACACACACACACACACACACACACACACACACACACATTCCTGGCTGCAGACGGCGGCGTTTTGTGTCTCAGCTGTTGGACCATGTGTCTGTAAAACTGTCTCTGTGTTCTGGGCGAAGACAACGAGCGCTCAGGTAGAATAAATATCAGTGAAGCAGAAAAAGACCTTATGCTGAGTGTTTGATTGTGACTGCAATGTAAAACAGCTAAAAAGGACTTCTTTTTTTTCAAAGCAAGAAGTTGAGAATACAGTAGCACCTCAAATACGAGCATATTGCGCTCCACGACAAAGTGAAGTGAAGTGCATTACATTTATATAGCGCTTTTCTCTCGTAACTCAAATCGCTTTACATAGTGAAAGCCATTATCTAAAGTACAGTTAAACCAGTGTGGGAGGCACTGGGAGCAGGTGGGTAAAGTATCTTGCCCAAGGACACAACGGCAGTGACTAGGTAAAAAATCCCAGAGGCGGGGATCGAACCTGCAACCCTCAAGTTGCTGGCACGGCCGCCCTACCGACCGAGCCCCGCCGCCCCAAGCTCGTAACTCTAAACCAGGGGTCGGCAACCTTTACCACTCAAAGAGCCATTTTGACCCGTTTCACAAATTAAAGAAAACAATGGGAGCCACAAAACCCTTTTGAAATTTAAAATGAAATAACACTGCATACATTTTTTTGCTTTGTGCTATGTATTAACCAAGGGTCTCAGACACGCGGCCCACACCTTAACATGAAAATGTAATGTTACTGCGGCCCGCAGGTTTTATATGAATGGCGCTTGACAGCGTCACACTTGCCAACCCTCCCGATTTTTCCGGGAGACTCCCGAATTTCAGGGCAACTATTCTCTCGAATGTATGCTGATTTTCACCCAAACAACAATAATAAGGGCGTGTAGTGATGTCACTACCTTTAGCGCTCTCTACGGCCTGAACAAACAGCGTGCCAGCCCAGTTACATGTTGTATGCGGCTTCTGCAGACACACATAAGTGAATGCAAATCATACTTGGTCAACAGCCATACAGATCACACTGAGGGTGGCGATACAAACAACTTTAACACTCTTACTAATATGCGCCACACTGTGAACCCACACCAAACAAGAATGACAAGCACATTTCGGGAGAACAGCCGCATCGTAACACAACAGAACAAATACCCAGAATCCCATGCATACCTAACTCTTCCGGGCTATTTTATACACCCCCGCTACCACCAAAGTCCGCCACCCCAACCCTGCCCCCCCACACATCAACAACAATGTGTGGGGGTTTGGTGGTAGCGGGGGTGTATAATGTAGCCCGGAAGAGTTAGGGATGCATGGAATTCTGGGTATTTGTTCTGTTGTGTTTATGTTGTGTTATGGTGCGGATGTTCTCCCGAAATGTGTTTGTCATTCTTGTTTGGTGTGGGTTCACAGTGTGGCGCATATTAGTAAGAGTGTTAAAGTTGTTTATATCGCCACCCTCAGTGTGATCTGTATGGCTGTTGATCAAGTATACCTTGCTGTCACTTATGTGTGTGAGCAGACGCTGCATACAACATGTGACTGGGCCGACACGCTATTTGTTAGGTGAAAAAGCGGACGCGACGACAGGTTGTAGAGGACGCTAAATGCAGTGCCATCACCGCATGCCCTCAATATTGTTGTCCGGGTGAAAATCGGAGAATGTTTGCCCCGGGAGAGGCAGTGAAATCCGAAAGTCTCCCGGAAAAACCGGGAGGGTCGGCAAGTATGCAGCTGAGCCGCATCAGAGTGGTCAAAGAGCCGCATGCGGCTCCGGAGCCGCGGGTTGCCGACCCCTGGTCTAAACAATTGAAATCAATTTAATCTGTGCTTGGCCCTCCCGTAATACCACAGTTTTAACATGTAACGTGCATTTAAAAAAGTAAAACAGACTTTTAGATGCGAAACATTACAATAGCATGTACAGTGATGGGAAATGTAGTACACTAAGCTACGAATGTTGGTACCGGTACTTTTCGATACTATTCTAAATAAAGGAGTCCACAAAAAATTGCATTATTGGCTTTATTTAAAAAATAATAATCTTACAGTACATTAAACATATTGTAATGCCCCACAGTGGAGAAGGAGTCACACAGACGAGGATGTGCTGCTCAATCGCTTTATTAACCAGCGGTAACTTGTTAATCGGTTGAAAGTAACGCACACACATACACGAGCTGCTGTTAGCCACACTCACGCACACACACACTCTCGCTTACCGCCAACTCTCTCGCGCATGCGCGTTTACCAAAACCTTAAAGGCACAGTACACTTATACAAATATCACAGATATTACACTGCCTCCCCCTTTATGAAGCCCCTCGCCCCGAGGGGTCAACAAGAAAATCCCTGAACCTCGGCGGTCTACGCCTCTGTCTGTTCTGACACAGGTCCATCAACACGTGGCGCTAGCGGCTGAACAGGGACAACAATGGTGGAATATGGGGAACCTTGATCCACTAACTGTCCATTGCCATCTGGTGAGGCAGGCGCCGTCTCAAACTGGGGAACTTCTCTGCCCCTGTAGGGTGCCAAACGGTCTCTATGTAGGACAACCTTTCGGCCCTTAGGGGGCACTGCAACTCTATAGACTACTTCTCCCACCCTCTCAAGCACCCTACACGGACCGTCCCAATGACTGTCCAACTTGGGGCAACGTCCTTTTTTCCTTTTTGGCGTGTACACCCACACCAGCTCGTCAGGCCTAAAATCCCTGCCCTTGCTCCGCACGTCATGGTTCCTCTTTTGCCTCAAACCAGCCTTCCCCAACTGGTCTCGTGCGAAGGCATGTGCCGCTTCCATCCGATCCTGCAACTTCCGAGCGTACTCCAGTCCCGGCCGATCCTCGGTGCTGCCTGGTGGTCTCCCAAACGCCAACTCAGCAGGTGTCCGGATCTCCCGACCCAACATCAGCAGGGCAGGGGTGCAGCTTGTGGAACTTTGAACCGCGGAACGGTATGCCATCAGCACTAGTGGAATATGTCGGTCCCAGTCATGCTGATGGTTGGCGGTGAGGATGGCTAGCTGCTGCTGCATGGTGCGGTTAAACCGCTCCACTAGTCCATCACTTTGCGGATGCAAGGGAGTCGTGCGTGTCTTTTGCATGTCCAGTCTTTCACACAGGGCAGCAAAAACCCTGGATTCAAAATTCCTGCCCTGGTCGCTGTGGAGAATATCTGCAGTTCCAAAGCGACTAAACATGCCCTCCAGTAAGGCATCAGCCACTGTCTCCGCTTCTTGGTCCGGCAGTGCGTACGCCTCCGGCCACTTAGTAAAATAATCCATCGCACAAAGCACATACTTGTTTTCTCTGTCTGTTACGGGAAAAGGGCCCATAATGTCCACAGCTACCCTCTCCATGGGTGCTCCAACCCCTTGCTGCTGAAGCGGTGCGTGTGACCGGTCCTGGGGTCCCTTGTAGGCTGCGCACTCATCACAGCGCCGACAGAAGTCCTCCACGTCCCGCCGGTGCTGACCCCAGTAGAACCCTTGGCGCAACCGAGGGAGCGTCTTTGTGCTGCCAAAATGCCCTGAGCCCGAGCCCCCATGACACGCCTTAAGCACTGCATCCCTCAGAGTCTTCGGGACCACCACCTGCCATCTCTCCTCCCCGGTGGCCGGCTCCTTCCACGCACGCTGCAGTACGTCGTCCCTGATGCGCAGCACAGCAAACTTACTCCACAGGCCCTTGGTGCCGACTGACAGCCCCAACACGCCTTCCCAGGGTGGTCTCCTACCACTCTGGACCCATTGCCGCACTGGTTTGAGATCGCTGTCTTCCCCCTGCCTGTCCGCCCACTCTGCAGCGTCCACAGTCTCCAAAGTGCAGCATGAAGGCCCGTCAGCGGTCTCATCTCCGCGCAGTTCCTTCTCTCTGACGTCTCGCCGGTCACAGTAGCTACAACCATCAATAGCACACGGCCGCAGAGAGAGAGCGTCTGCATTGGCGTGCTGCGCCCCAGCCCGATGACACACACTAAAGTGGAAAGACTGCAGCTCCTCCAGCCATCGCGCCACCTGACCCTCTGGTTCACGAAACGACATCAGCCATTGTAGTGCTGCATGGTCGGTTCTGATGGTGAAGGACACGCCACACAAGTAGTACTTGAAATGGCGTACAGCCAACACAACAGCTAACAGTTCACGTCTGGTCACACAGTACCGCCGCTCACTCTTGTTGAAGGTGCGGCTGAAGTAAGCCACCACCCGTTCACCTTCTGGGCCCACCTGCGACAGCACCGCGCCCATACCAACATTACTGGCGTCCGTATCTAGCACAAAAGGCTTAGCTGGGTCTGGAGTAGTAAGGACAGGAGCATTCATGAGGGCCTTCTTGAGCCCAGAAAATGCCTCCTGACAGTCCGGCGTCCACACGAACATCTGATCGTTCTGAAGGAGGCTAAACAACGGTGCGCCACTGCAGGAAAATCCCTTTACAAAACGCCGATAATATGAGGCAAGTCCCAAGAAGCTTTTTAACTGCTTCTGGTCCTTCGGAATTGGCCAGTCTCTGATAGCGCTGATCTTCTCCTCCAGCGTGCTGATGCCGCTTCCGTCCACCTTGTGGCCCAGAAACTCCACCTCACGCCGCATGAAATGGCACTTCTCTGGGTGTAGTTTCAGTCCAGCTGCCGCAATCCTTTCCAGCACCAGCCTCAAGGAATCAAGGGCTGACTGAAAGGACCGTCCATGGACGAGGACATCGTCCAAGTAGACAAAGCACTCTTGCCTTGGGATGTTAGCGAGCACTGTGTCCATCAGTCGCTCAAATGTCCCTGGTGCGTTGCAGAGCCCAAAACTCATGACCTTGAATTGCCAGTGGCCCCTGGTGGTGCAGAACGCTGTCTTCTGTCGTGACTCAGAGGTGAGTGGGACCTGCCAGTATTCACTGCGCAGGTCGAGCGACGAGAACCACGAGGACCCTGAGACCAGGTCCAACGTTTCATCGACCCGCGGGAGTGGGTAACAATCCTTTTTTGTCACCTTATTCAGCGGCCTGTAGTCCACACAGAACCGCGGCCTCGTGCTGTTCTTCCTGGGAACCATGACCACGCCAGACGCCCACGGACTGTCAGAGGGTTCTATGATTCCCGCCTCGAGCATGGCGTGGACCTCTCTATCAGCCGCCTCCTGCCGGATCATGGGAAGGCGACGGGGGCGCACCTTGATTGGCCGTGTATCCCCCGTGTCGATGTGGTGTTCAACCAGATGGGTGAGACCCACCTCATTTTCATTGAAGGCGAAAATGTCTTTAAAGTCCCACAGTACGTGCCACAGCCGCTCGCGCTGCTCCCCTTCGAGGCCGACGCAGTTCTTTTCCCAGATGGAGCGGACCGCTACTGTTGTGGACGGCCTGGATGACGTCGCCCCCCACTTTGGACTTGATTCTTCAGGGCGAGCGGACTCTGCCCCCATTATCGGTGGCTGCTGCGTGGTGGATGGTGTCCTCTTGGCTGCGAGCTCCCTGATTGCCTCATCCCTTTCTATGGGGGGCCTGACAGCCTCTTCCCATGTTGTCGGACTGGCGACTGCGGTGTTGACGGACACAGCCACAGTCCGTTCAGTGGGAGCGGTCAGCTTTACTTGCTGGCCACTCGGCAGAACGAGCACCGCAGACCCCAGGTCTATTACACATCGTGTGGCTTTCAAAAAGTCTCGACCAAGTATACACGGGTCGCTCACATCCGCCACCCAAGCGGAAAATGTTGCTGACAAGCCTCCGATTATAAACATAAATGTCGCTCTGCCTTTCATCTGGGCTATTTCCCCAGTCACTGTCTTTAATCTGGTGAGACTTGGTTCTAAAACGGTTCCAGCTGGAACAATGTCCGGTCTCACAATCGTGGCTGAAGATCCAGTATCCACCAGGGCTGTGCAGGACACGTCCCCAATCTGCACGAAAACATGACATGGGTCCCCCACTTCTGTCCAGCCCACAGTCACAACAGTCTCGTCACTCAAGGGCTGGTGCTCCCGGTAACTGGCTAAAGGGGTCCGTGTCGTCCGGGCTACACGGACCCTCTCCCGTTTCCCTGCTGGTCCTTTCTATTTGGACAGCGCCACAGCAGGTGGCCAAGTTGTCCACACCCCCAGCAGACAGCAGTGCACGCTCGTCTGTCCTTCTTTTCCTCATACTGGGTTGGGCGGGTCTGCAGCGCACATACAAGTTCCTCCACCCACGCCGGTCTTTGCTCCGCTCCCTGCGTAAACGATGCAGCCGAAACTGGGCGGGAAAATGTCTCAAGTGCTGCCCCAGTGGCGATCTCTCTCTCCATAGCGAGTTCGAGTGCATCTGCCAAGGCAGTGGGGTGGGCAAGCTGGACGCGCAAGCGCAGTTCATCCGGTTTCAGTGCTTGGATGAATTGATCACGTATCAGTTCGTTTTGGATTGCGTTCGGCATTCCGATATACGCACGCCGACCCAGCCTCTCGATCCCATGAGCAAGGCACCGAAGCGACTCACCCGGTAGCCTGTCACGGTGCTTAAACTCACAGCGCAAAGAGTCTCTCAAGTCAAACTCTCCAAAACGCCTTTGCAGCGCAGCAACCAGCGCACTGTAATCAAGTCTCTCTTCCGGGTTCAGCAGGAGCAAACAGGACGCAGCTTCTTCTGTCAGTTGCAAAGCCAACTGTATTGCCCTCACCTCCTCAGTCCAGCCTGCTTTATTAGCCACAAGCTCAAACTGAATTTTATAAGCTTCCCAGCTTCCTTTCCCGGAAAACTTCAGTGTCCTCAATGCTTCGCACACAAACTCATGGGCGCCGCCATGTTTGTTTACATTCGGCGGCGGCGCATGCGCTTCTGCGTCATGATGCCGCTCCGTCATGGCGGTACTGTTGTCCACGTGGCGCGACACGCTGGCTTCACGGCGTCCGTGCTCGACGCAAACTGCGTCCGGCATGTCAATCGCACACTCTTCAGTTCCTCTCTCTACCTTCACTCGAGCGCTGCGGTCGGCGAACATCCTCTCTCCACAGCGCGGGCGGCAACGGGTTGAAATCGAAGCACTTCTGACACCAATGTAATGCCCCGCAGTGGAGAAGGAGTCACACAGACGAGGATGTGCTGCTCAATCGCTTTATTAACCAGCGGTAACTTGTTAATCGGTTGAAAGTAACGCACACACATACACGAGCTGCTGTTAGCCTTGCTTACTTGCTTATGGTAGTCCATCGTATCCGATGATGACTTCCACTTCTTCTATTGGTGAGTTTTGAGGTGACTAAAAAGTCCAATACGAGAGCCACATGGTCTATTGCAATGGGGGCATATGAAGTTAGTGTTTGTTGTGGTGTTGGCTGCAGGGCCCATCTTCCTCCTCTGGCGTTTCCCTTCCCTCGCTGCGCTTCTCTCCTCTTCAAAATGTTGAAGGCCTGCATGGCAGAGTTGCCTCCAGAGAGGGCGATCTGAGGCAGAGCTTTCCAGCTGTGTGTGCTGTATTCCACACCTCTTGAGAGTTCTTTTCAGTTGGTCCTTATACCTCCGCTTTTGGCCTCCTGCAGATCTCTGGCCATGATGAAGTTGACCATATAGCAGTTGTCGGGGAAGTCTATCAACTGGCATTCTGATGGTGTGGCCGGCCCATCGCAGTTGGTACTGGAGAAAAGTGGCCTCCATGCTCTTAGTACCAGTTTTACTCAGGACTTCCGTGTGTGGCACACGATCACGCCATGTCAGCCCAAGGATCCGCTGGAGACACTTGATGTGAAAGTTCTCCAGCTGTTGGATGTGGCGGCGATACAGGGTCCAAGCTTCACAGCCATATAATAGTGTGCAGACACAGATGGCTTGGTAGACTGCCACCTTAGTACGTATGCTGAGGTCTTTGTTCACATACACCCTCTTACGCAGTCTACCAAAGGAGGCTGAGGCAGATCTTATTCGATTTTGAACATCATTGTCCATGCTGCAGTTTTCGGAGAGGATGCTCCCAAGATATTTGAAGTCTGGGACTATTGCTATGGTCTTGTCATCGATGTTAAAGACAGGTGATGGTGGTCGAGTTGGCGGAGGGGAGTTCCACTGGCACAGTACCTCCGTCTTTACAGTGTTCACAGTGAGACCCAGTCTGCTATAGGCCTTCACAGCAGCTGTTAGCGTCGCCTGCAGAGCCTCTGATGTATGTGCCACAAAGGCACAATCATCAGCATACTGTAATTCCACAGCGGTAACTTGTTAATCGGTTGAAAGTAACGCACACACATACACGAGCTGCTGTTAGCCACACTCACGCACACACACACTCTCGCTTACCGCCAACTCTCTCGCGCATGCGCGTTTACCAAAACCTTAAAGACACAGTACACTTATACAAATATCACAGATATTACAATATGTTTCTTATTGCTATACAATAGTGAACATACTAGACAACTTGTCTTTTAGCAAGTAAGTAAACAAACAAAGACTCCTAATTAGTCTGCTGACATATGCAGTAACATATTGTGTCTTTTTCCATTCTATTATTTTGTCAACATTATTAAGAACAAGTGGTAGAAAATGAATTATTAATCTAGTTGTTCATTTACTGTTAATATCTGCTTTCTCTTTTAACATGTTCTATCTACACTTCTGTTAAAATTTAATAATCACTTATTCTTCTCTTGTTTGGATGCTTTACATTAGTTTTGGATGATACCACAAATTTGGGTATCGATCCGATACCAAGTAGTTACAGGATCATACATTGGTCATATTCAAAGTTCTCATGGGACGTATTTCCTGAGATTTATAAACATAATATACTTTTGTGCATGATGTCACTAAGATGACATATCAAAACAACACTAAATTAAAGTGCACTTTTTGTACAGAACGCCACTACAATATTTTAAAACAAATAAAGTGCACTTTTGTGCATGATGTCACACAAGATATTTCAATAACTGTCAAATACAAATGAGCTGCATAATAGGAAATCAAATCATGTATGTCCTTCGCTATGTGGTAGGTTCCTGCGGACGTTATCTCCTTTTGTTGTTGACTATTTTTTTTTTTTTGTCATACGGTGTTGATGTGGAAATAGTTGCTTCTGCATTTTGTTGGTATAGTACCGGCCGAGATGTTGACATGCGGAGTTTCAAGCACTCTTCATTCTCTAGCAGGTGACTTTTCAAATGATGCTACACATTAGCAGTGCTGCTTTTTATTGTAGCAACTAGAGATGTCCGATAATGGCTTTTTTGCCGATATCCGATATTCCGATATTGTCCAACTCTTAATTACCGATTCCGATATCAACCGATACCGATGTATACAGTCGTGGAATTAACACATTATTATGCCTAATTTTGTTGTGATGCCCCGCTGGATGCATTAAACAATGCAACAAGGTTTTCCAAAATAAATCAACTCAAGTTATGAAAAAAAAAATGCCAACATGGCACTGCCATATTTATTATTGAAGTCACAAAGTGCATTATTTTTTTTTAACATGCCTCAAAACAGCAGCTTGGAATTTGGGACATGCTCTCCCTGAGAGAGCATGAGGAGGTTGAGGTGGGCGGGGTTGAGGTGTGTGGGGGGGGGGGGGGGGGTAGCGGTGGGTGTATATTGTAGCGTCCCGGGAAGAGTTGGTGCTGCAAGGGGTTCTGGGTATTTGTTCTGTTGTGTTTACGTTGTGTTACGGGGCGGATGTTCTCCCGAAATGTGTTTGTCATTGTTGTTTGGTGTGGGTTCACAGTGTGGCGCATATTTGTAACAGTGTTAAAGTTGTTTATACGGCCACCCTCAGTGTGACCTGTATGGCTGTTGACCAAGTATGCATTGCATTCACTTGCGTGTGTGAAAAGCCGTGGATATTACGTGACTGGGCCGGCACGCAAAGGCAGTGCCTTTAAGGTTTATTGGCGCTCTGTACTTCTCCCTACGTCCGTGTACCACTCCGTACAGCGGCGTCTTAAAAAGTTATACATTTTACTACTAGTAAAATGTATGACACTAGTACTACTCAGTGGCCTAGTGGTTAGAGTGTCCGCCCTGAGATCGGTAGGTTGTGAGTTCAAACCCCGGCCGAGTCATACCAAGGACTATAAAAATGGGACCCATTACTTCCCTGCTTGGCACTCAGCATCAAGGGTTGGAATTGGGGGTTAAATCACCAAAATGATTCCCGGGCGCGGCACCGCTACTGCCCACTGCTCCCCTCACCTCCCAGGGGGTGAACAAGGGGATGGGTCAAATGCAGAGGACACATTTCACCACACTTAGTGTGTGTGTGACAATTATTGGTACTTTAACTTAACTTTTGAAACCGATACCGATAATGTCCGATATTACATTTTAAAGCATTTATCGGCCGATAATATCGGCAGTTCGATATTATTGGACATCTCTATCAGTGAAGCATTTTTAATATAAACAGTGGGATTTCTAACAATTAGGAAGGTTTGTGTCATGTTTGTCCTCCTACAGAAAATATAATAAAACAAAAAATACTTTTTTTTTTTCTTCATATTTTTTCTATTTTCACAGATTTCTGAAAGAGGTCCAGGGAGCCACTAGGGCGGCGCTAAAGAGTTTACCCCCGGTATATTCCATTGGACTCTCAATATGAAACATGTTAAAGTACCAATGATTGTCACACACACACTAGGTGTGGCGAAATTATTCTCTGCATTTGACCCATCACCCTTGATCACCTCCTGGGAGGTGAGGGGAGCAGTGAGCAGCAGCGGTGGCCGCGCCCGGGAATTAATTGTTGGTGATGTAACCCCCAATTCCAACCCTTGATGCTGAGTGTCAAGCATGGCCGTTACTTTGCTACTTTTTACCCCGAGGGTTCTTAATTTGCTTCATTCGGCAGTTACCGTTCCCATAAACCACCTGTCAGTGTTCTTATAGACTCGTGGAAATATGCAGACTGCATCTGGATCCCGCACATCCCCGTCCAGATTAGGGCAGTGTCACTGCAGGATTACCCTGGTAATTCATGGAACGCTGTTTCGTCGCGGTTAATTTCCCTGCGGATGATTTGAGAGAGTTGAGTTCGGGTTACCCCAAACCGCAGCGGGTCGTCTTCTACTTTTGGGCTCCAAATGGCGTGACGGTACATATTTCTCCTTTACGGCCATAGAGCGCCCATCTTCCAGGTGTCGCGTGCCGCGGTTTCAGCCTTTATTACCGTCATGTTGTGATCCTGCAACAAGGAGACGGGGAAAAGAGTAGGGATTGAAATATTGAGCTGATTAGCATGAAGTCAAAGGCTTGAAGCAGAGTTGCTTGTTTGTGGTTTGGAGGCCATGAGAGAAGCTGAAAATCCTTTGTAATTAACACTCCCTCTGGAAATTACCGCCGACCTTTCCTAAGTAGGCTGAACTGCTGTGCTGCTAATAGAATTCAAGGCAGGAATAACTCACTCAAAAGATTGTCACATCAGCACTAAGACATGGCATTTACATGTTTCTGAAATATTTCTCGGACAATGACATTTCTCATGTGCACGGAAGCAAAGTGACAGGAATTAACCTTCAAGACATCTTGGGACGTTGTGGGCCTTTAAGTCTTTTTGACTTCCAGCTGTGTTAAAGGGGAACATTATCACCAGACCTATGTAAGCGTCAATATATACCTTGATGTTGCAGAAAAAAGACCATATATTTTTTTAACCGATTTCCGAACTCTAAATGGGTGAATTTTGGCGAATTAAACGCTATTTCTATTATTCGCTCTCGGAGCGATGACGTCACAACGGGAAGCAATCCGCCATTTTCTCGCTTTCGTCGGTGTGTTGTCGGAGGGTGTAACAACACGAACAGGGACGGGTTCAAGTTGCACCAGTGGCCCGAAGATGCGAAAGTGGCAAGAAATTGGACGAAATTTGTTCAAAATACGAGGCTGTGGGGAAAGCCGACGAAATGGTCAGTCGTTTGTTCCGCACACTTTACCGACGAAAGCTATGCTACGACAGAGATGGCAAGAATGTGTGGATATCCTGCGACACTCAAAGCAGATGCTGACATCAACTCCAAAACTGGACAGATCAGCTTTCAGGAAAAGAGAGCGGATGAGGGTATGTCTACAGAATGTCATGTCTGTGTGATCATGTTTTTGTTTTGGTCATGTTCGGTTTTGTTTTTGGACTTTTTGTGCACTTTTGTTTTGTCACCATAGCAACCATTAGTCTTCACCTGTCACGTCACACACCTGTTTCACGTTTTGAGTCACGCACCTGTTTTTGTTAATCATGTCTTTAGTATTTAAGTTCAGTGTTTTCAGTTTGTCTTTCTGGTGACATCCCCGCATTTATACTCTCCACACACTTATGACCCTTGCTGCGCTTTTTCATGCCGTTTTTTCATCCAAGTAAGTTTTCTTTCTTCAAGCCATAGTTTGCAAGTTTTGTTTAATTGTTCATAGTTTCTGCCAATGTGCAAGTTCTGTGTTTATAGTCTAGTTTTGTACCTCCACCCCTGTGCGCGCCTTTTGTTTGATCCTTTTCTTTGTAGTTATAGTGTTTAAATCATAGTTTCTGCCAATGTGCAAGTTCTGTGTTTATAGTCTAGTTTTGTACCTCCGCCCCTGTGCGCGCCTTTAGTTTGTTCCTTTTGTTATTGTGAAATTAAATATGTATTCACCTGCAAGTCATATCTGGTCCAAATCTTTTGCACCTCGGGAGAACGAACCACGCCACAGTCTAAGTCGTGACACAGAATATATTAATTGATGAAAACTTTATTCATTACTCGCGGTTTTACGTAAATTATTATACATAAACTGTGTTTACCAATAATTTAGCTTAAAAACTTTTTTTTTTTTCAATCATTCGAGTACATTCGGGTAGTCTTGTGTAATGCAGTATTTTGTGTCTATTTAGGTATAGTTAACCTGAGTGCTGAAATCGTGGAAAAATATATGTTCTTAGCGCGCCTGAAATGGGCTGTCTGCACTCTCAAAGTGCATGTTGTTGCCAAATGTATTTCATATGCTGTAAACCTAGTTCTTAGTTGTTAGTTTCCTTTAATGCCAAACAAACACATACCAATCGTTGGTTAGAAGGCGATCGCCGAATTCGTCCTCGCTTTCTCCCGTGTCGCTGGCTGTCGTGTCGTTTTCGTCGGTTTCGCTTGCATACGGTTCAAACCGATATGGCTCAATAGCTTCAGTTTCTTCTTCAATTTTGTTTTCGCTACCTGCCTCCACACTACAACCATCCGTTTCAATACATGTGTAATCTGATGAATCGCTTAAGCCGCTGAAATCCGAGTCTGAATCCGAGCTAATGTCACTATAGCTTGCTGTTCTATGCGCCATGTTTGTTTGTATTGGCATCACTATGTGACGTCACAGGAAAATGGACGGGTGTATATAACGATGGTTAAAATCAGGCACTTTGAAGCTTTTTTTTAGGGATATTGCGTGATGGGTAAAATTTTGAAAAAAACTTCGAAAAATAAAATAAGCCACTGGGAACTGATTTTTAATGGTTTTAACCCTTCTGAAATTGGGATAATGTTCCCCTTTAAACGAATACAAGTCAAATTTGCCCTAGTATTTTTTATTTGTAAAACATTTTGAAATGATCAACTCGGTTCCCTAAGCCAGTGTTTTTCAACCTTTTTTTGAGGCAAGGCACATTTTTTGCATTAAAAAATCCGGAGGCACACCACCGTCGTGCCTTATTTTGAGTTTGTTGGTGTGTAGTGCCATACTTGCCAACCCTCCCGGATCTTCCGGGAGACTCCCGAAATTCAGCGCCTCTCCCGAAAACCTCCCGGGACAAATTTTCTCCCGAAAATCTCCCGAAATTCAGGCGGAGCTGGAGGCCACACCACCTCCAGCTCCATGCGGACCTGAGTCCGCTTTCCCACGATATAAACAGTGTCCCTGCCCAATCACATTATAACTGTAGAATGATCGAGGGCGAGTTCTTGGTTTCTTATGTGGGTTTATTTTTAGGCAGTTTTATTAACGTCCTCCCAGCGCGGCAACAACACACAACAGCAGCAGTCACGTTTTTTGTCTACCGTAAAGCAGTTCGTCTGCCGTAAACAGCAATGTTGTGACACTCTTAAACAGGACAATACTGCCATCTATAACATCAATAACATATAGGGCTTTTAGAGAGTGCAGTGCACAACTGCGCACACAACAAGGAGACGAAGCAGAAGAACGAGGAAGATACAGCCATGGCGACGCCGACGACGAGTAAGATGAAGAAATACGCTTTGTTGCACCTTTCCTGCCTGAGTCCGGCGATTAGTTGCAAATCTTGCTTTGATTGCTTGCACACAGCCAATCCAACACAAAACAAACTAGTCCCCGCCCGCACTCACGCTACCGCTCCCTCTCTTCTCTCGCCCACACACTCACTGACGTCACTCACCTCACATGCTCACCTATTAAAGGGCCACACACACACATACGCTACTCTCATAACAGCTTGTAAGTTCCAAGCCGCAGCTGCGATTGGACCTGGATAGCCTCCGGGAAGAAGTAGTGGACTACCAAGTGCTTGGCACTGAAGATCTTCCTCAGGAAGCAAAGATTGACCGGTTTTGGGCCATGCTAGGGAGAGATGGAAGATTCCAGACTCTAATGCATTTGATGAAAGCACTTTTGTGTGTGCCACACATCAATGCGTCATCAGAGAGGGGGTTCAGCATGGTTAGAAAAATAGTGACAGAGAATAGAACAAGGATGGACAATTCAACCCTTAACTCAACAATGAGTAGATGAGTGTTATGTGCGTGTATATGTGTAAATAAATGAACACTGAAATTCAAGTATTTCTTTTATTTATATATACATATATATATATATATATATATATATATATATATATATATATATATATATATATATATATATATATATAATTAAAAAATAAAAAATAAAAAAAATAAAAAATAATATATATATATATATATATATATATATATATATATATATATAGAGAGAGAGAGAGAGCTAGAATTCACTGAAAGTCAAGTATTTCTTAGATATATATATATATATATATATATATATATATATATATATGAAATACTTGACTTGGTGAATTCTAGCTGTAAATATACTCCTCCCCTCTTAACCACGCCCCTAACCACGCCCCAGCCCCATCACGACCACGCCCACCCCACCCCCTCCCCCCACCTCCCGAAATCGGAGGTCTCAAGGTTGGCAAGTATGTGTAGTGCTTTAGTTATTTTGATTGCCCTTCCTGTTTTGTTGGTGTTTTCCTGTAGCAGTTTCATGTCTTCCTTTGAGCGCTATTCCCCACACCTGCAAGGCTATGTAAGTTGTTGCTATCCTTCTTTGTGGGGACATTGTTGAGTTGCCAAGTCTTGTACGGATGTACTTTGCTCCACACACTGCAAGTTTTTGCTGTCGTCCAGCATTCTGTTTCTGTTTACTTTGTAGCCAGTTCAATTTTACTTCCCTATGCTTCAATGCCTTTTCCCTCCCTTCACTTTTGGTTTGAGCGTTACATACCTTTTTTACCTTTTGAATATTGGGTTCACGACAAACCGTCCTAATCTCACCCGACACATTCCGACTTTTACAAAGCAATGAACTACCTGCAGCCACCTACCGACGTGGAGTATTGCATGATTACCCTACCGATCTCTACACAGCACAGAAACTAAGGAACGGAACATTATTTGCAGATTATAATAGTTGATTTGCAAAAAAAATATTTTTTCGACCAAGTAGGTGAAGTTGCATAATTTCCCACGGCACACCAGACAATATCACAAGTGGGAACAGTGGTTGAAAAACACTGCCCTGAACTTCCTACCAAACTAAAAAGCGCCAAACTTGTGTAGTGTGACCAAAAATGTTCCATTGAAAGTTACTTTCTCATGAACAGTATCGTAAATTCTGTTGACTGCTCTTCAAACACAATTATAATATTTGTCCACCAGATGGTGCTACTTTTTCCCATTTAAAGCATGCAGAAAAACCTCCCAACTTTTATTGTTTTCTGCAAATATGCCTTGGTGCTGAAACCATAGTAAAACCGCAGAAAATCCCCAATATTGAATTATTATTCAGGATGATGTAGCTTTGAAAGACTATTTCAAAGTGGTAAGAAGTTAATAGTTAACAGCATATTTACAAAAAAAAAACCTGACATTTGTTTCCCAATTAAAATATCACAATGTCAAAAGACTTCATATTAGACTGGCTTTCGAACACATTTTCTATATTTGTCCACCACTTATTTTTTTCATACAAAGCATGCAGCAAAATCTCTTAACTTTTACTTTTTTCTGCAAATGTACCTTGCTGCTGAAACCATAGAAAAACAGTTATATAAAGTTATGTGAAGATCATATGGATGATGTAGTTTCAGAAGACTATTTAAAAGTTTTAAAGAAATAACAGAAAAACTGACAAATTTGTTCCTACTGACCAAAAATTTGACATTTTCGATGTCACATACATCTAAAATAGTGTTGTCACGATACCAATATTTTGGTACCGGTACCAAAATTATTTAGATACTTTTCGGTACTTTTTCGATATTTTCTAAATAAAGGGGACCACAAAAAATTGCAATATTGGCTTTATTTTAACAAAAAATCTTACAGTAAGTTTCTTATTGCAAGTTTGTCCTTAAATAAAATAGTGAACCTACAAGACAACTTGTCTTTTAGTAATAAGTAAACAAACAAAGGCTCCTAATTAGTCTGCCGACATATGCAGTGACATATTGTGTCATTTTCCATTCTATTATTTTGTCAAAATTATTAAGGACAAGTGGTAGAAAATGAATTATTAATCTACTTGTTCATTTACTGTTAATATCTGCTTACTTTCTCTTTTAACATGTTCTATCTACACTTCTGTTAAAATGTAATAATCACTTATTCTTCTCTTGTTTGGATGCTTTACATTAGTTTTGGATGATACCACAAATTTGGGTATCGATCCGATACCAAGTCGTTACAGGATCATACATTGGTCATATTCAAAGTCCTCATGTGTCCAGGGACAGTTTATAAACATAATATAAATTTAAAAAAAAACGAAAGACGATGTTGTGATGCCAAAAAATATTGACGTAATCATAGTAGTATCGACTAGATACGTTCCTGTACTTGGTATCATTACAGTGGATGTTAGGTGTCGATCCACCAATGGCGTTTGTTTACATTGTGATGCCGGTGAGCTACGGTGTGTAGTGAAGCATGTTTAGCTATTCCTCGTCCTGCAGGGATGATACTTGTAAGAAACTTACTTTATTTGTCGCCATGGAGACGAGGATTAATGATTTAGAAGTAGCTACAACACTGCCGACTACGGATGGATGTTCGCCGCTAGCTAGCTATGTCTTAAAGCACCTTTTCCTGAGGGCGTTTCAGTGTTATAACTTCACCTTTATCTTTAGTTTTTAAGCCAAAATGCGTCCGTTCTGCCTTTTCTGTCTACACACTGTGTCTGCTTGTAAGTACTCCGTGATTGTGCGCTGCCGAACATGCTCCTCTGCTCGTAAACCAGCAATAACACGACGTGACGACGACGGGGGCGCGGGGGGATGGTGGACCGGCACTTTTCAGAGGCGGTATAGTACCGAATATGATTCATTCATATCGCGGTACTATACTAATACCGGTATACCGTACAACCCTAATCTAAGCATAAACTAATGCAGTCTTTTATGTGAAGGTTTCCATTTTTTCATATTTGTCCACCAGATGGCGCTACATTTTACCATTCAAAGCACACAGCAAAATCAACCAACTTTTACAGTTTTCTGCAAATGTGCCTTGCTGCGTAAACATTAGAAAAACAGCAGAGTTTTGTCAACTCAATTCACTTCTAAAGAGTTAAAATCCACAGTATAACATTTTCATTCGGGATGATGTAGTTTTAAAAGGCTATTTTTAACCGTTAAGAAATAAATAATTAATAGAATATTTACAGAAAAACATTTGTTCCCGGTGACCTTAAATGTCCCATTGAAAATGACATTTTTGATGTCACGCGTATCTAATCATAAACTATTCCATTCCTTTATGTTAAGATTTCAATTTTGTCCACTGGCCTTTAATTTAATGAATTTTATATTCAAAGCATGCAGCAAAATCTCTAAACTTTTACTGTTTTCTGAAACAGTGAAGTTATGTAAACATACAGACTTTTAAAGGGTTATATATAATATATATAATATAAAATTGTTATTTAGATGATGTAATTAAAAAAAAAAAAAGATTAATGAGGTAAGTAATATTAATCAATAGAATATTTACAGAAAAACTGACATGTGTTCCCCCGTGACAAAAAAATTCCCTTTTAAAATTTTATTTTTGATGTCATATTAACATAAACTAATCCAATCCTTTATGTTAAGCATTCAATCTGAACTGGCCCCCGAATGCAACTCCTATATTTGTCCCACAGTTGGCGCTAATTTTCCCATTTAAAGCATGCGGTAAAATCTCCGTTTGTTACTGTTGTCTGCAAATGTGCCTTGCTGCTGAAACCATCGAATAAACAATGGATTTACAGTATGTAAACTTACTTGCCTTTAAAGGCCTAAATTATTCTCCAATATGCATTGTTTATTTAATAGGAGTAATTTTAAAATTACATATTTTTTAAATACTATAAAATGGGAAAAAAATCTAAATAAAATCTCCCCTTGAAAATTTTATTTTTAATGTAATGTGTATCTAAACAATAAGATTTTGATTTGGATTATTGTATTAGAATGTTTTATTTTGACATTTTTCCCTCAGATGGTGCTAATGTTTCCCATTCAAAGCATGCAGCATAATCTCTCAATCTTTGCTGTTTTCTGCAAATATGTCTTGCTGCTGAAAACCTACTTTACAGCAGAGTTATGTAAACAAACTGGTCTTTAAAGTGTTAAAACCCCTAATATAGTTATCATTTAATCGGTGTACTTCAGGATGACTTATTCTTAAAAGACTACTCTAAAGTGGAAACAAAAACAACAATTCTACCCTTGAAAATTAGATTTTTGATTTAATGTGTATCTTAACATACATTAATGCAGCGTTTCTCAAAGTGTGGGGCGCGCCCCACTGGTGGGGAATAGAGACATGACAGGTGGGGCGCGAGGAACGGGAGGAAATTTCACTTTAATTTTTTTTTTTTTATTATATTCTTAGATTTTTTTTTTTACTATGCTTTCATTTTCTATACACACTGTGAATCACTTTGTGATTCTGTCTGTGAAATCTGCTATATAAATAAATGTAAATTACTTATTTTTCCTGTAGGCTTTAAATTTCTGGAGGAGCGAAAGTTTGACAGACATAGCAACAGTAACTAATGGGGGCGGGGCTAAGCGGAACAAATTTGACGAGACAAGCGCAGCAAAATGAAAAGCTGTCCCACTGTCAAACGACACAGTTGCGAGACGTATATGCGACATTGCAAATGATCTTGAGGAACAACTCGTAGACAAATTAAAAGAAAGTCGTTTTGCTTTACAAGTGGACGAAGCTACTGACAGCAATAAAGACTGCCTGTTCATCGCATACGTACGCTTTGTGAATGGCGAGTCACTGTGCGAGGATTTTCTGTTTTGCAAATACATCAAAAATAGAGCCACTGCTGATGAGCTGTTCAAGATAATGGACAGTTTCCTCAAAGAACACGACCTAAATGGGAAAACTGTGTGGGATTTTGCTCTGATGGCGCACAGACCATGGCAGGGTCAAGAAACAGGCTGTAGGCTTTAATAAAGAGGGTTGCGCCAAATGCGCATTGGACACACTGTGTCATTCACCGGGAAGCACTCGCGTCAAGGCAGCTCAGCCCCGAACTCAATGAGGTTTTAACATGTTGTGAGCGCGGTACATTTGATCAAAACACAACCACTGAAAGCGTGACTGTTCTCTGCACTGTGTGAGGAAATGGGAGCTGATCATACGGCCGTGCTGTTTCACAGTGAATCAAAGTGGCTCTCCCGGGGCAAAGTGCTGTCACTTGCCCTGTCTTGCCAAATGCATAGCTCCTCTTTTTTTTGCAAAGATTGCAAAGTGGCACTTTTATTTTATTTATTATTGAACTTGATGCAAGTTATTTGATTTATTATTGAACTTGATGCAAGTTATAACACTTTTATTTGATTTATTATTGAACTTGATGCAAGTTATAACACTTTTATTTGATTTATTATTGAACTTGATGCAACTTATAACACATTTTTTGATTTATTATTGAACTTGATGCAAGTTATAACACTTTTATTTGATTTATTATTGAACTTGATGCAAGTTATAACACTTTTATTTGATTAGGCGTGGCGCAGTGTAAGAGTGGCCGTGCGCAACCCGAGGGTCACTGGTTCAATCCCCACCTAGTACCAACCTCGTCATGTCCGTTGTGTCCTGAGCAAGACACTTCACCCTTGCTCCTGATGGGTGCTGGTTAGCGCCTTGCATGGCAGCTCCCTCCATCAGTGTGTGAATGTGTGTGTGAATGGGTAAATGTGGAAGTAGTGTCAAAGCGCTTTGAGTACCTTGAAGGTAGAAAAGCGCTATACAAGTACAACCCATTTATTTATAACTTGATGCAAGTTATAACACTTGTATTTGATTTATTATTGAACTTGATGCAAGTTATAACACTTTTGTTTTATTTATTATTGAACTTTATGCAAGTTATTTTATTTCTTATTGAACTTGATGCAAGTTATACCACAGCTGCACAGTTATTTTATTCATTATTGAACTTGATGTTATTTTATGTTATTGAGTTTGAATGTATACAACTTGATGTTACTTGATGTTCAATAAATTTGAAAATGTTAAACTTGGCATTAGCGTTCTGTTGTGGCGATGGGGGCAGGTGGGGCTTGAAAACTCCCCCTTGTCCAAAGTGGGGGATGACAAAAAAAGTTTGAGAACCACTGCATTAATGCAATCTTTTATGTTAAGATTTCAGTTCGGACCACTAGATCTAACTTCTTTTTTTTATTTTTGTCCACTAGATGGTGCTACTTTTTCCCATTTAAAGCATGCAGCATAATCTCACAATTGTTGCTGTTTTCTGCAAATATGCCATGCTGCTGAAAACATACTTTACAGCAGAGTTATGTAAACATACTGGCCTTTAAAGTGTTAAAATCCCTAATATACAGTTATCATGTAATAGGCGTACTTCAGGATGACTTATTTTTAAAAGACTATTCTGGAAACAAAACAAAAAATCTCCCCTTGAAAAATAGATTTTTTAAGTGTATCTTAACATAAATTAATGCAATCCTTTGTTAGGATTTCAATTCAGACCACTAGATCTAACTTTTATGGATATTTGTCCATCAGATGGTGCTATTTTTTCCCATTAAAAGCATGCAGCATAATCTCTCAATCTTTTCTGTTTTCTGCAAATATGTCTTGCTGCTGAAAACCTACTTTAAAGCAGAGTTATGTAAACAAACTGGTCTCTAAAGTGTTAAAACCCCTAATATAGTTATCATTTAATCGGTGTACTTCAGGATGACTTATTCTTAAAAGACTACTCTAAAGTGGAAACAAAAACAAAAATTCTACCCTTGAAAATTTGATTTTTGATTTAATGTGTATCTTAACATATATTAATGTGATCTTTTATGTTAAGATTTCAATTCGGACCACTAGATCTAACTTTTTTTTTTTTGTCCACTAGATGGTGCTACTTTTTCCCATTTAAAGCATGCAGCATAATCTCACAATTGTTGCTGTTTTCTGCAAATATGCCTTGCTGCTGAAAACATACTTTACAGCAGAGTTATGTAAACAAACTGGTCTTCAAAGTGTTAAAACCCCTAATATAGTTATCATTTAATCGGTGTACTTCAGGATGACTTATTCTTAAAAAACTACTCTAAAGTGGAAACAAAAACAAAAATTCTACCATTGAAAATTAGATTTTTGATGTAATGTGTATCTTAACATACATTAATGCAATCTTTTATGTTAAGATTTCAAGTCGGGCCACTAGATCAAACTTTTTTTAAATATTTATCCACCAGATGGTGCTACTTTTTCCCATTCAAAGCATGCAGCATAATCTCTCAATCTTTGCTGTTTTCTGCAAATATGTCTTGCTGCTGAAAACCTACTGTAAAGCAGAGTTATGTAAACAAACTGGTCTTTAAAGTGTTAAAACCCCTAATATAGTTATCATTTAATCGGTGTACTTCAGGATGACTTATTCTTAAAAGACTACTCTAAAGTGGAAACAAAAACAAAAATTATACCCTTGAAAATTAGATTTTTGATGTAATGTGTATCTTAACATACATTAATGTGATCTTTTATGTTAAGATTTCAATTCGGACCACTAGATCAAACTTTTTTTTTTATATTTGTCCACTAGATGGTGCTACTTTTTCCCATTTAAAGCATGCAGCATAATCTCACAATTTTTGCTGTTTTCTGCAAATATGCCATGCTGCTGAAAACATACTTTACAGCAGAGTTAAGTAAACAAACTGGCCTTTAAAGTGTTAAAATCCCTAATATAGTTATCATGTAATAGGCGTAGTTCAGGATGACTTATTCTTAAAAGACTATTCTGGAAACAAAACAAAAAATCTCCCCTTGAAAAATAGATTTTTGATGTGTATCTTAACATGAATTAATGCAATCCTTTGTTAGGATTTCAATTCAGACCACTAGATCTAACTTTTATGGATATTTGTCCATCAGACGGTGCTACTTTTTCCCATTCAAAGCATGCAGCCAACTTTTGCTGTTTTCTGCAAATGTGCCTTGCTGCTAGAAACTTAGAAAAACGGTGGAGTTATATAAACATACTGGCCTTAAAGGTTAGAATCCCCAATATACAATTATCATTCAGGATGATGTAGTTAGAGAAGACTATTTTCAAGTGGAAATAAATATTCACCATTACCATATTTACGCAAAAACTGGCATTTGTTTTGCATGACCAAAAATGTCCCAATTAAAATGTAATTTTTGATCTCACGTCTATCCTGACATAAACTATCGCAATCCTTTATGTTAAGATTTTAATTTGGGCCACTGGATTTAAAATTTCTCCATCAGATGGCGCTACGTTTTCCCATTCAAAGCATGCAGCAAAGTTTCACACATTTTACTGTTTTTCTACAACTGAAATTACAGGTGTGTGTTTACTGATGTTGAGTAATAGTGTGTATGTACAAAACAAGTGAAGTTGGCACGTTGTGTAAATCATAAATAAAAACAGAATACAATGATTCGCCAATCCTTTTCGACCTATATTCAATTGAATAGACTGCAAAGACAAGATATTTAACGTTTGAACTGGTAAACTTTGTTATTTTTTGCAAATGATAGCTCATTTGGAATTTGACGCCTGCAACATGTTTAAAAAAAGCTGGCGCAAGTAGCAAAAAAGACTGACAAAGTTGAGGAATGCTCATCAAACACTTATTTGGAACATCCCACAGGTGAACAGGCTAATTGGGAACAGGTGGGTGCCATGATTGGGTATAAAAGCAGCTTCCATGAAATGCTCAGTCATTCACAAACAAGGATGGGGCGAGGGTCACCACTTTGTGAACAAATGCGTGAGCAAATTGTCGAACAGTTTAAGAACAACATTTCTCAACAAGCTATTGAAAGGAATTTAGGGATTTCACCATGTACGGTCCGTGATATCATCAAAAGGTTCAGAGAATCTGGAGAAATCATTGCACGTAAGCAATGATATTACGGACCTTCGATTTCTCAGGCAGTACTGCATCAAAAAGCGACATCAGTGTGTAAAGGATATCACCACATGGGCTCAGGAACACTTCAGAAAACCACTGTCAGTAACTACAGTTTGTCGCTACATCTGTGAGTGCAAGTTAAAACTCTACTATGCAAAGCGAAAGCCATTTGTCAACAACACCCAGAAATGCTGCTGGCTTTGCTGGGCCTGAGCTCATCTAAGATGGACTGATGCAAAGTGAAAAAGTGTTCTGTGGTCTGACGAGTCCACATTTCAAATAGTTTTTGGAAACTGTGAATGTTGTGTCCTCAGGACCGAAGAGGAAAAGAACCATCCAGATTGTTATAGGAGCAAAGATCAAAAGCCAGCATCTGTGATGGTATGGGGGTGTATTTGTGCTCAATACATGGGTAACTTACACATCTGTGAAGGCACCATTAATGCTGAAAGGTACATACAGGTTTTGGAGCAACATATGTTGCCATCCAAGCAACGTTACCATGGACGCCCCTGCTTATTTCAGCAAGACAATGCCAAGCCATGTGTTACATCAACGTGGCTTCATAATAAAAGAGTGCGGGTACTAGGCTGGCCTGCCTGTAGTCCAGACCTGTCTCCCATTGAAAATGTGTGGCGCATTATGAAGCCTAAAATACCACAACGGATGCCCCCGGACTGTTGAACAACTTAAGCTGTACATCAAGCAAGAATGGGAACGAATTCCACCTGAGAAGCTTAAAAAATGTGTCTCCTCAGTTCCCAAGCGTTTACTGAGTGTTGTTAAAAGAAAAGGTGATGTAACACAGTGGTGCACATGCCCTTTCCCAACTACTTTGGCACGTGTTGCAGCCATGAAATTCTAAGTTAATTATTATTTGCAAAAAAAAAAAAAAAAGTTTATGAGTTTGAACATCAAATATCTTGTCTTTGTAGTGCATTCAATTGAATATGGGTTGAAAAGGATTTGCAAATCATTGTATTCCGTTTATATTTATATCTAACACAATTTCCCAACTTATATGGAAACGGGGTTTGTAAAAGAGTGCGGGTACTAGGCTGGCCTGCCTGTAGTCCAGACCTGTCTCCCATTGAAAATGTGTGGCGCATTATGAAGCCTAAAATAGCACAACGGAGACCCCTGGACTGTTGAACAACTTAAGCTGTACATCAAGCAAGAATGGGAAAGAATTCCACCTGAAAAGATTCAAAAATTGGTCTCCTCAGTTCCCAAATGTTTACTGAGTGTTGTTAAAAGGAAAGGCCATTTAACACAGTGGTAAAAATGCCCCTGTGCCAACTTTTTCGCAATGTGTTGCTGCCATTTAATTCTAAGTTAATGATAATTTGCAAAAAATATATATGTTTCTCAGATAGTCTTTGCAGTCTATTTAATTGAATATAAGTTGAAAATTATTTGCAAATCATTGTATTCTGTTTTTATTTACCATTTACACAACGTGCCAACTTCACTGGTTTTTTTTTTTTGTAAAAAATAAAGTGTGTGAAATACCAGCTTTTTATATTCTAGGCTAAAGTAGATTGGAAGGATTGACGTGACAATGTTTTGATACATGATTTTTTTTACAGCAGTTTTGGGGAAGCTAATATTTCGAGTCAGATATGACGTTTTCAGGACTTGTTAAAGGCCTACTGAAACCCACTACTACCGACCACGCAGTCTGATAGTTTATATATCAATGATACAATCTTAACATTGCAACACATGCCAATACGGCCGGGTTAGCTTACTAAAGTGCAATTTTAAATTTTGCGCGAAATATCCTGCTGAAAACGTTTCGGTATGATGACGTCAGCGAATGACGACACGGATTGTAGAGGACATTTTGGGACAGCATGGTGGCCAGCTATTAAGTCGTCTGTTTTCATCGAAAAATTCCACAGTATTCTGGACATCTGTGTTGGTGAATCTTTTGCAATTTGTTCAATGAACAATGGAGACAGCAAAGAAGAAAGCTATAGATGGGAAGCGGTGTATTGCGGCAGGTGTTGTGCCGGATAACGCACCCCCGCCGTAGAATGCACCCCCTGACTGTTGTGCCGGATAACACAGCCGGTGTTTCATTGTTTACATTCCCGAAAGATGACAGTCAAGCTTTACCATTGGCATACTTGCCAACCCTCCCGGATTTTCCGGGAGACTCCCGAAATTCAGCGCCTCTCCCGAAAACCTCCCGTTATAACTGTAGAATGATGGAGGGCGAGTTCTTGGTTTCTTATGTGGGTTTATTGTTAGGCAGTTTCATTTACGTCCTCCCAGCGCGGCAACAACACACAACAACAGCAGTCACGTTTTTGTATACCGTAAAGCAGTTCGTCTGCCGTAAACAGCAATGTTGTGACACTCTTAAACAGGACAATACTGCCATCTAGTGCATTTGATGAAAGCACTTTTGTGCGTGCCACACAGCAATGCATCATCAGAGAGGGTGTTCAGCATGGTTAGAAAAATAGTGACAGAGAATAGAACAAGGATGGACAATTCAACCCTTAACTCAACAATGAGTAGATGAGTGTTATGTGTGTGTATATGTGTAAATAAATGAACACTGAAATTCAAGTATTTATTTTATATGTATATATATATATATAATAAAATAAATACATATATATACATATATATATATATATATATATATATATATATATATATATATATATAATAAAATAAATACATATATATACATATACATATATATATATATATCTATATATATATATATATATATATATATAGAATTCACTGAACGTCAAGTATTTCTTATATATATATGTATGAAATACTTGACTTGGTGAATTCTAGCTGTAAATATACTCCTCCCCTTTTAGCCACGCCCCCAACCACGCCCCGTCCCACGTCCCTGTCCCACCCCGACCCCGCCCACCCCCACCCCCTCCCCCCACCTCCCGAAATCGGAGGTCTCAAGGTTGGCAAGTATGCCATTGGCCTGTGGAGAACTGGGACAACAGAGACTCTTACCAGGAGGACTTTGAGTTGGATACGCAGACGCGGTACCGTGAGTACGCATGCAGCTGCGGCTTCCAAACATTTGATCGCTTGCCCGTACGTGCGTGCCGCTATGTGCATGTCACGTACGTAACTTTGGGGAAATATATGTGCTGTATGAACTTTGGGGAGGTGAACGGTACTTTGGGCTGTGGGATTGAGTGTGTTGTGCAGGTGTTTGAGTTGTATTGGCGGGTTATATGGACGGGAGGGGGGAGGTGTTTGTTATGCGGGATTAAATTGTGGCATATTGAATACAAGCCTGGTTGTGTTGTGGCTAATAGAGTATATATATGTCTAGTGTTTATTTACTGCTTTAGTCATTCCCAGCTGAATATCAGGTCCCACCCGCCTCTCACAGCATCTTCCCTATCTGAATCGCTCCCACTGCCCTCTAGTCCTTCACTCTCACTTTCCTCATCCACAAATCTTTCATCCTCGCTCAAATTAATGGGGTAATCGTCGCTTTCTCGGTCCGAACCGCTCTCGCTGCTGGTGGCCATGATTGTAAACAATGTGCAGATGTGAGGAGCTCCACAACCTGTGACGTCACGCCCATATCGTCTGCTACTTCCGGTACAGGCAAGGCTTTTTTTATCAGCGACCAAAAGTTGCGAACTTTATCGTCGATGTTCTCTACTAAATCCTTTCAGCAAAAATATGGCAATATCGCGAAATGATCAAGTATGACACATAGAATGGACCTGCTATCCCCGTTTGAATAAGAAAATCGCATTTCAGTAGGCCTTTAAGGTTTAAGAAAGAACACATAACAAAACAAACATTCAAGTATGAATAATCATCATCGGCGCAGATATGAACACATTGGCAGTCGTTAACGCCGCAGCGGAGCCGCTTCATACCTTATCATTTGTCGAGCAGCCGCGCCGCAATTAGCTATTGGATTTTTAATTGGCTGCGGCCAATTGTCTTGGAGAGAAATCCTCGGCTTGTCGTCCGGTCTGCGTACAAAAAAATGAATTCTTCGACTGGGGCGAAACAAACAAATAGAGTCGTAAATCTCAATAAACAGACGACGTGAGAGCACGCCGCCGGTGCATGTGGCGACGCAGACCCAGACAAGGTTTACGGAGTAGTTTTGCCCCAGGCGCCTATAATTCTCCACTGATTATACTGAAGGTGCTTTAATGGAAGGCCCAATAACACACACACACACACACACACACACACACACACACACACACACTGAGGAAGTGGAGAGCGGTGCTGTCAGATAGAGACAGAAAGGGGACAGAGAGATTAAATTCGGCAGAGTTTTTTTGTCCACGAGATTGCTTCTTAACATCCCCGACTGCCTTCACATTCCCTATTAGTGCGTTGAGCGAGAGGACGGACGCTGGAGAGAAGCCCGGGATAGGGAGGAAAGTTCCAGAAAAAAAAAAAAAAAACTGTACAGGGGAGATACTTAACAACGTTATTAATCCATTAATCCTTGTTTGACATTTGCCAATATATCACCCCTGATTGCTCTGTCTTTGTAGGCTCCAAAATACAGTGTGTGTGTGTGTGTGTGTGTGTGTGTATTCAATCTCACTTTGAGTTGTTTATGCTGTTCCCTCTCATCCACAAGTATAAGAGTATTAACACATCAACATGCATACAGTGTGCGTGTGTGTGTGTGTGTGTGTGTGTGTGTGTGTGTGTGTTTGTGTAATTGACCTCTTCTGCCTGTGAGCAGCTGCACGAAAAAGGGTGAACGTTTGTCAAAACACGCACGCCTACAGTCTTGTCCGTGCTATTATTCTGACAAATACAGTGGAATACCTTGATTTAAAAGAACTTAATTGGGTATTGAACGAGGTTTGGCAATGGGAAAAAGTGGGGGAAAAAATGTCGTCCCTCCTCACAAAAAAAGAACAAGAGTCAAAAGGAAAATCTTTTCAAGCATTTTCTACAATTTCAAAGTAAGCACAACTTTATTGTTACATTTAAAACACTTCCTTGTGGTCTACAGCAGTGTTTTTCTACAACTGTGGTACCAAGAGTATTTCGGTACTTTTTGATACTTTTTTAAATAAAGGGGACCACAAAAAATGGCATTATTGGCTTTATTTTAAAGGGGAACATTATCCCAATTTCAGAAGGGTTAAAACCATTAAAAATCAGTTCCCAGTGGCTTATTTTATTTTTCGAAGTTTTTTTCAAAATTTTACCCATCACGCAATATCCCTAAAAAAAAGCTTCAAAGTGCCTGATTTTAACCATCGTTATAAACACCCGTCCATTTTTCTGTGACGTCACATAGTGATGCCAACACAAACAAACATGGCGCATAGAACAGCAAGACATTAGCTCGGATTCAGACTCGGATTTCAGCGGTTTAAGCGATTCGACAGATTACGCATGTATTGAAACGGATGGTTGTAGTGTGGAGGCAGGTAGCGAAAACAAAATTGAAGAAGAAACTGAAGCTATTGAGCCATATCGGTTTGAACCGTATGCAAGCGAAATCGACGAAAACGACACGACAGCCAGCGACACGGGAGAAAGCGAGGACGAATTCGGCGATCGCCTTCTAACCAACGATTGGTAAGTGTTTGTTTGGCATTAAAGGAAACTAACAACTATGAACTAGATTTACAGCATATGAAATACATTTGGCAACAACATGCACTTTTGAGAGTGCAGACAGCCCAATTTTCATCAATTAATATATTCTGTAGACATACCCTCATCCGCGCTCTTTTCCTGAAAGCTGATCTGTCCAGTTTTGGAGTTGATGTGAGCCAAGACATCCAGGGGGTTTAGCTCGCTCGTCTGCGGGAACAAACTGCCGCCATCGCTTGCCGTGCTACCGAGGTTCCTTTGTCCCTGAATTGCTCACACACTCCGGCAGATTCAATGGGGGTCTGGTGGCAGATTTCTTTAACTTTATCGTTGGAAATGCATCTGCTTTGAGTGTCGCAGGATATCCACACATTCTTGCCATCTCTGTCATAGCATATATTTCGTCGGTAAAGTGTGCGGAACAAACGTCCAATTTCTTGCCACTTTCGCATCTTTGGGCCACTGGTGCAACTTGAATCCGTCCCTGTTCGTGTTGTTACACCCTCCGACAACACACCGACGAGGCATGATGTCTCCAAGGTACGGAAAACAGTCGAAAAAAACGGAAAATAACAGAGCTGATTTGATTCGTTGTTTGTAATGTGTTTGAGAAAATGGCGGATTGCTTCCTGATGTGACGTCACACGCTCCGAGAGCGAATAATAGAAAGGCGTTTAATTCGTCAAAATTCACCCATTTAGAGTTCGGAAATCGGTTAAAAAAATATATGGTCTTTTTTCTGCAACATCAAGGTATATATTGACGCTTACATAGGTCTGGTGATAATGTTCCCCTTTAACAACAAAAATCTTAGGGTACATTAAACATATGTTTCTTATTGCAAGTTTGTCCTTATATAAAATAGTGAACATACTAGACAACTTGTCTTTTAGTAGTAAGTAAACAAACAAAGGCTCCTAATTTAGCTGCTGACATATGCAGTATCATATTGTGTCATTTATCATTCTATTATTTTGTCAAAATATAAAAAAGGACAAGCTGTAAAAATTAATCATTAATCTACTTGTTCATTTACTGTTAAAATCTGCTTATTTTCCATTTCAACATGTTCTATCTACACTTCTGTTAAAATGTAATAATCACTTATTCTTCTGTTGTTTGATACTTTACATTAGTTTTGGATGATACCACACATTTGGGTATCAATCCGATACCAAGTAGTTACAGGATCATACATTGGTCATATTCAAAGTCCTCATGTGTCCAGGGACATATTTCCTGAGTTTATAAACATAATATACATTTAAAAAAACCGAAAGAAGATTTTGTGACTAGATACGCTCTTGTACTTGGTATCATTAAAGTGGATGTTGTTTATATTGTAGCGTCCCGGAATAGTTGGTGCTGCAGGGGATTCTGGGAATTTGTTCTGTAGTGTTTCTGTTGTGTTGCGGTGCAAATATTCTCCCAAAATGTGTTTGTCGTTGTTGTTTAGTGTGGTTTCACTATATGGCACATGTTTATGACAGTGTTGGCGTTGTTCATGCGGCCACCCTTAGTGTGACATGTATGGCTGTTGAGTAAGTATGACCTTCATTCGCCCGTGTGCAGTGTGTTCAAAGACTAGATGATTGTGTCATTAGTTCATTATTGGGCACAATGAAATATTCGTTAGGCTTTGTTAATTATAGACTCTATGATTTATGACTTATATATTATGTAAAACGGACCAAACTCGCCACAAAATTAACAACAACAAGATTGATTTTTCAAAAATTATTTTAAAGATTGAAAGTGGGTGCTCGGCGGGGCGGTTGCTGGTTGTTCCATCTCCATCGTTGGGGTCCCTGCGGGTGGGGTGGGTGGTTCCCGTGGCCCTGTGCCTGGGTGGTCCTGCGGCGGCCGATTTGGGTGGGGTGGCCGGGGGCTGGCCTCGCCGCGCTCTCCGGGGGTGGGTGGTGGGCTCGTGGGGGCCCGGTTGCCGGTGGGGCGGGGGTGGTCTTCCCGTCCGGTTGCGGGGAGTCTCTGGGTCCCTCGGGCGGGGCGTCTCGCCTTTCTGCCCGTGTGGGGTGTGGTCTCTCGCTGGCTTGGGGTCTGGCTGTCCCCTGCTTTTCTCGTGCCCTGTCCTCTGCCGGGTGCGTCTGTCTGCGGCCTGCTGCTGGCCCTTGTGGGCGGTACGGTGGGTCGGGCTCTGGGGTTCCTGTCGCTGGCCGGCTTGGCTGCGTGGGGGCGGTGGTCCCTGGTTCCCTGGGCACCACGCCTCCTGTTTGTGGGTTGGGCTCTCGGGGGTGATGGGGCCGTTCCCCCTGCTCCCACGCACTCTGGGAGTCGAATGTATTGTACATGCAAATTCACATATGCTCACATACGTACATAGATACCTACGCTCCCACATACATACACAAATACAGTACATATTTACCTACCTAATGTTTGTACATCCACACGCACATTCAATATACAAACATACACATACACATACTGTACATATACATTCACTGTACAAACACATATACACATTCTGTACATATACATTCATTGTACATACACATATACACATTCTGTACATATACAAGTACATATGCATACTTACACTCATGCACATAATCACGTTTCATCAAACATATATTAACGTTGTTGCCCTAGGGTAAACTGGGTGTAACACATGGCACACTGACAAAGCTTAACCTATTGTGACTATAACAATCTACAAGGTTAATGTAGGTTGCTTCTCTTTCTCCCCCTCCATTTTTTTGCATTCTTTCGTATCTCAAGTTATCATTACGTATATGTATTGTTGCATTTAAACAACTGTATTGTTGATAATAAAGGTAAATTATTGGTATTGTTCATTATCAATAGCGCTATTTCTATTGGTATTTGTATTGATCCATTTGTAGTGTAATAATGCTCATTGTCATTTCTGTATTATTTTTTTATTTTTCGCTAACTGCTTATTTGCTATTACTTTTACCATCATATTTGTACATGTCATATTTGCTGATGTTGCTCTATTGTTGTTGTTGTTGTTGTTTGCTGTTGTTGTTTTTGTCTCTCTGTCTAATCCCCCTCTTGTCCCCACAATTTCCCCCTCTGTCTTCTTTTTTTTTCTCTTTCTATCCCCTCCTGCTCCGGCCCGGCTGCACTAAATGATAATATAAATACATTTAATAAAGTCAAATACAAATAAGGCAACAAGAGAAGTATCCTACACTTCTCTTTTGTAAAGTAAATCTGAACAGCCGACATGGCAGAGGTGGGACCAAGTCATTGTTTTGCAAGTCACAAGTAAGTCTCAAGTCTTTGCCCTCAAGTCCGAGTCAAGTCCCGAGTCAAGACAGGCAAGCCCCGAGTCAAGTCCAAAGTCAAGACTGGAAAGTCTCAAGTCAAGTCCTAAGTCCTGCATTTTGAGTTTCGAGTCCTTTCAAGTCCTTTTAACCACAGACTAATATATTAACACAGATTGTGTATGCTTTTCAAACGCTGTATTTATTTATTAAAACAAGTGCATTTTAAATTGCAGGAAAGAAAATTGTGCTGACATTGCACTTTATAATAGCACTATTAACCAGTCATTTTAAACATTAACTCATTCCTTTACAGAACAAACACATTGAAAAATAAAGTGCAAATGTACTTATTTGTACAAAAGTGTTAACATTGAAAAAACATGACATATACGTGAACATAACAAAAAAGTTGTACTTTTTATATGTCAGGGCCCTATGCTGCATTGCATTTGCAAAAGACCAAATTAGCCAAGAGTCTGTCAGTCATTTGTGCACGATGGGGGCGTAGTATGATGCCACCATGGCTGAAAACTCGCTCCACTGGAGCACTGGAGGCAGGCACTGCCAAGACTCTCATGGCAACTCGGAACAGTGAAGGAAGAGTCTTCATGTTCAATGCCCAGAACAAAAGGGGGGAGAGAGTTGTTTTGGGTTGGTGCACTACTTGTAAGTGTATCTTGTGTTTTTTATGTTGATTTAATTAAAAAAAGAAAAGAAAAAAAAAATTATTTCTTGTGCGGCCCGATACCAATCGATCCACGGACCAGTACCGGGCCGCGGCCCGGTGGTTGGGGACCACTGAGGTAAACAACCAACAGTATGTCAGAAAGCTAGCTAAAACGGTACACATATTCATAATATAGTATACATTTTAACTGACCTTTATTTTACTATTTTTGTCTTTTTTTAGGTGGCTAAAATACGCGGTGCTGCTGACCGCCGTCTAACGTTACGTGTGATATATTGACTAACGTAACCCTGCTTAAAAAAAATCACTGAACAAAAAGTATGAATAAGGTAGTGAACTGCAACAGATTCCCGTGTTTGCAATAACGTTATAACGTTAGCAGTGAGTTTACAGCCTCACTGATTTAACTACACAGCAAATAAAAGTCACGTTACTTAGCCAATAAACGTTATCTTACATTCAAAACTTACCGTTCTTTGTGCAACTTCAAATGCCGGACGAAGTTGGAAGTACGTTGTTGCCTCTCCATCAGTAATTTTCGAACCGCATGTGTTGCATACTGCAAACCGTTTTGTGTTGACCACCTCGTAATTTTTATACCCAAACAAAATTATTTTAGGTATCATTTTTTGTTCACTGGCGTGTGGTTTGGACATGTCTTCTTCGTTGGTTGTCCTGCAATTTGATTGGATGAATGCTGTGTGATGAAAACAAAGTAGATCTAATTTGATTGGCTGTTGTACTGAGACCACACCAGCTGACACACGCTGATAGACAAGTACACAATGAAAAATACGGAGCGCTCCCGAATAACTTTTTCATCTTTGGGTTTTGGGGAAAGTAGCAAGTCATGTCAAGTCATGTCAATTCAAAAGGCTCAAGTCCAAGTGAAGTCACAAGTCATTGATGTTAAAGTCTAAGTCGAGTTGCAAGTCTTTTTACATTTTGTCAAGTCGAGTCTAAAGTCATCAAATTCATGACTCGAGTCTGACTCGAGTCCAAGTCATGTGACTCGAGTCCACACCTCTGCGACATGGGCATCTACATCAACTATATGATTTGCCTGAGAAGCTGGACAGGACACAAAAAAAAAAAAGAAAAAAAAAAAAAAAAAAAAAGAAAGTGGGTGCTCGGCATTGTCCGTGGGGGATCGGCGCCTATGCATAAGAGATATGTGTAGACTGCAATATGACTCAGGTAAACAACACCAACATTTTATATGTTCCATTGAAAATATAGAACATTACACACGGCGCTCAGAAATCTATCAAAATGTTTTAGTACGACTTTGGTAAGCTATGAAGCCGCACCGCTTGATGGATTGTACTGTGCTTCAACATAGGAGTATTATTATGGTGTGTGTGTATAAGGTAAGACATTATCTGGCGTTTTGTTTTGCAATATTATGCAAAAGCAACTTTTCTTACATTCTGGTACCTGCTGATCTATATTTGGGATCTGCATAAACATTTTTTTTTTTTAATTGCGCGTTTCTGCCTTTGTGGTTCTTGCCAACGCTGTAGTTGATAAGCTTCTTTTTTTCTCTCTATCTTCTTGTTATGGGACATTCATCCTCCGCTGTTGCCATTTCTAATATAAAGTAGTGTAAAGTTCTTACTTATATCTGTCAGTAAACTCGCCATGTAAGCGCTAAAACAAACCGGTGTAGTGAGTATACATTATTCACCCAAGGAACTTTAGTTATTAGAGAGTTCCGGTCGGACGGTTTTTCACAGGGACACATTTCCGGCGTTGTTGTTGCACTAGTGAGCCACGGATGAGGAGATGCTGTTCCAATATTGATTGAAGTAAAGTCTGAATGTCATTAAAACAGTTAGCTGGATCTTTTGACACTTCTTCCACTCCCGTCCTTGCACGCTACACCGCTACAACAAAGATGACGGGGAGAAGACGCTGCCGAAGGTGAGCCACGTAAATAAGACCGCCCACAAAACGGCGCATCCTGAAGGTACTGTCAGAAAGCGGCTTGAAGATGATCTGTAAAACATCATCTATGCAACATTTTGAGCAAAGAAGCACCATTACATGTTATGTAGACCACAAGGAAGTGTTTTACATTTAGAAAAAAAATATATATATATGACCCCTTTAATGCGCCCTATAATCCGGTGCACCTTTTGTATGAAAATAGACCTGACTAGACCCGCTCATCGGCAGTGCGCCTTATGGTCCGGAAAATACAGTAATTGTCCATAAGTCATTAAGTGTAATGTATATTGATTATATTAGGAGTGTAACGGTACACAAAAACTTCGGTTCGGTATGTAAATCGGTTTAGAGGTCACGGTTCGGTTCATTTTCGGTACGGTAAGAAAACAACAAAATATAAATTTTTTGGTTATTTATTTACCAAATTTGTAAACAATGGCTTTATCCTTTTAACATTGGGAACATTATAATAATTCTGCCCACGTTAATCAACATTAAACTGCCTCAAGTTGTTGCTCAGATTAAATCAAATGACAAAACTTTTCTTCTACATATAAAAAGTGCAACATTAAACAGTTTCAAGTCAACTCATCATGCTTAATTTATTACAGCATTTGGAAAGGCTGTAGTTGATTTTTATTATGTAAATGTTATATTTTTATCAACATGTGATAGCAGGGACCCTGCCATTCAAAACTAGGCTGCTGCATTACTAATGATTAATGTAACTATAGGGGACGGCGTGGCGAAGTTGGGAGAGTGGCCGTGCCAGCAATCTGTGGGTTACTGGTTCAATCCCCACCTTCTACCATCCTAGTCACGTCCGTTGTGTCCTTGAGCAAGACACTTCACCCTTGCTCCTGATGGGACTGGTTAGCGCCGTGCATGGCAGCTCCCGCCATCAGTGTGTGAATGTGTGTGTGTGTGAATGGGTGAATGTGGAAAATAGTGTCAAAGCGCTTTGAGTTCCTTAAAAAAAAGGTAGAAAAGCGCTATACAAGTACGACCCATTTACCATTTACCATATAGCTGAAAAAAATAGTACAATAGCAATAGGAGAGACTATTCATCCCTGAACACCATGGAGTTCAAGTGAAATAACAGATAGACAGGGCTTTGCTGTCCCTCACACACACACAGCAAAATGAGCTAACGTTACGCTAAAAGCTAATTAGCCTTCCCCTCAAGCCAGGACTGCGAGCGAGCTGAGCTGCAGTTTAAATTTCTAGAAGGTCAACGGGCTCATAGTGATGTTACTAGTAGTTGACTGGAAGGTGTTTATTATAATTTGGGGAGAGTCCGCTGCCTGATGCTGACCTGCTAAACACCTATCTGCTCGACGCTGGAGCATTGACTCCATGCGCTCTGAATACGCACTGCTGATTGGCTGTTACCGCTTTGTATGTAACCAATCAGATGGTTGTGTGGGTGGGACTATGCTGGGTGCTGAGACAAAGGCAGAAGAAGCAAAGCAGCTTGTTAAGACT